>NC_091567.1:36460113-36475113 GCF_042767895.1 Penaeus vannamei
GGAGTAGTGGAGGGGGAGTGGTGGGAGGGGGAGTAGTGGAGGGGGAGTGGTGGAGGGGGAGTAGTGAGGGAGGGGGAGTGATGGGAGGGGGAGTAGTGGGAGGGGGAGTGATGGAGGGGGAGTGGTGGAGGGGGAGTAGTGGAGGGGGAGTGGTGGAGGGGGAGTAGTGGAGGGGGAGTAGTGGAGGGGGAGTGGTGGAGGGGGAGTAGTGAGGAGCAGTGGGGAGTGGTGGAGGGGGAGTAGTGGAGGGGGAGTGATGGAGGGGGAGTAGGTGGAGGGGGAGTGGTGGAGGGGAGTAGTGGAGGGGGAGTGGTGGAGGGGGAGTAGTGGAGGGGGAGTAGTGGAGGGGGAGTAGTGGAGGGGGAGTGGTGGAGGGGGAGTGATGGAGGGGGGAGTAGTGGAGGGGGAGTGGTGGAGGGGGAGTGGTGGAGGGGGAGTAGTGGAGGGGGAGTAGTGGAGGAGGCAGGGGAGTGGTGGAGGGGGAGTAGTGGAGGGGGAGTGGTGGAGGGGGAGTAGTGGAGGGGGAGTGGTGGAGGGGGAGTGGTGGAGGGAGCGTAGTGGAGGGGGAGTAGTAGGAGGGGGAGTGGGATGGAGGGGGAGTAGTGGAGGGGGAGTGGTGGAGGGGGAGTAGTGGAGGGGGAGTGATGGAGGGGGAGTAGTGGAGGGGGAGAAAGGAGGGGAGTGGGTGGAGGGGCAGTGATGTGCAGCGACGGATGCATATGATGCATATGATGGATGCGAGGTGCATATGATGTATATGATGCATGACGATGCATGTGCGATGCATGCAGTGATGTATATGATGTATATGATGTACAGTGATGAGCAGAGGAGCATATGAGATATGTTAGGGGATGATTGATGGCTTGCGATGCATATGATGCATGCGATGCATATGATGCATTATCATTTATTATATGCATGTTTTATGCATGTTTATTTACGACTTATATTATATATTATGATGCATGCGATTTATATGATGCATAGTGATGCATATGATGCATGATGATGAGTAGGAGGGTGAGTGATATGGAGGGGAGTAGTGGAGGGGAGTAGTGAGGGGGAGTAGTGGAGGGGAGGATGAAAGGGTGAGGGTGGAGGGGGAGCAGTGGAGGGGAGCAGTGAGGGAGCAGGGAGGAGCAGTGGAGGGGAGCAGGAGGGAAGTGAGGGGAGGGGGAGTGGTGGAAGGGGGAGCAAGGAGGGAGTGGTGGAGGGAGAGTAGTGGAGGGGGAGTAGTGGAGAGGGGAGTGGTGGGGAGGGGAAGTAGTGGAGGGGGAGTGTGGAGGGGGGAGCAGTAGGAGGCGGAGTAGTGGAGGGGGAGTGGTGGAGGGGGAGTGGTGGAGGGGGAGTAGTGGAGGGGGAGTAGTGGGAGGGGAGTAGTGGAGGGGGAGTGGTGGAGGGAGCGTAGTGGAGGGGGAGTAGTGGAGGGGGAGTGAGTGGAGGGGGAGTGGTGGGAGAGGGGAGGAGTGGAGGGGGAGTGGTGGAGGGAGAGTAGTGGAGGGGGAGTGGGTGGAGGGGGAGTAGTGGGAGGGGGAGTGTGGTAAGGGGGAGTAGTGGGAGGGGGAGTAGTGGAGGGGGAGGGTGATGGAGGGGGAGTAGTGGAGGGGAGTAGTGGAGGGGGAGTGGTGGAGGGAGCGTAGTGGAGGGGGGAGTAGTGGAGGGGGAGTGATGGAGGGGGAGGGTGGGAGGGGGAGTAGTGGAGGGGGAGTGGGTGGAGGGGGAGTATGGTGTAGGGAGCAAAGGGAGGGGGAGTGATGGAGGGGGAGAGTAGTGGGAGGGGAGTGGTGGGAGGGGGAGTGATGGAGGGGGAGTGGTGGTGGAGGGGGAGTGGTGGAGGGGGAGTAGTGAGGGGAGAGCAGGAGGGGGAGTGTAGGAGGGGGAGTAGTGGGAGGGGGAGTGGTGGGAGGGGGAGTAGTGAGGGGGAGTGGGTGGGGAGGGGGAGAGTGGGAGGGGGGAGTAGTAGAGGGGAGTGGTGGAGGGGGAGTGGTGGAGGGGGAGTAGTGGAGGGGGAGTGGAGGAGGGGGAGTGGTGGAGGGGGAGTGCGGTTGAGGGGGAGTAGTGGAGGGGAGTAGTGAGGAGGAGTAGTGGAGGGGGAGTGGTGGAGGGGGAGTAGTGGAGGGGAGTGGTGGAGGGGGAGTAGTGGAGGGGGAGTAGTGGAGGGGGAGTAGTGGAGGGGGAGTGGTGGAGGGAGCGTAGTGGAGGGGGAGTAGGAGGGGAGTGATGGAGGGGAGTAGTGGGAGGGGAGTGATGGAGGGGAGTGGTGGAGGGGAGGCAGGGAGGGGAGACAGTGAGGGGGAGGATGGAGGAGCAGGAGGAGAGCAGTGAGGGAGCAGATGAGGGGGAGTGGTGGAGGGAAGCAGAGGGGAGGACGGAGGACAGTGAGGGAGGAGGGGAGTGTGAGGGGAGAGTGGAGGGGGAGCAGTGGAGGGGAGTAGTGGAGGGAGTGATGGAGGGGAGCAGTGGGAGGGGAGTGATGGAGGGAGGAGTAGTGGAGGGGAGTAGGGTGGGAGGGGGAGTGGGTGGGAGGGGGAGTGGTGGAGGGGAGTAGTGGAGGGGGAGTAGAGGGGGAGAGGGAGGGGGAGAGTGGAGGGGGAGTGGTGGAGGGGGGAGTAGGAGGGGGAGGATGGAGGGGGAGGAGGAGGGGAGTAGTGGAGGGGGAGTGGGTGGAGGGGGGAGAGATGGTGAGGGGGAGTAGTGGAGGGGGAGTGATGGGAGGGGGAGTGGTGGAGGGGGAGTAGTGGAGGGGGAGTGGAGGGGGAGAAAGAGGGAGGAGTGGGTGGAGGGGAAGTAGTGGAGGGGAGTGATGGAGGGGGAGTAGTGGAGGGGAGTAGTGGAGGGGGAGCGGTGGAGGGTGAGTGGTGGAGGGGGAGCAGTGGAGGGGGAGTAGTGGAGGGGGAGGATGGAGGGGGAGTGAGTGGAGGGGGAGGAAAGTGGAGGGGGAGCAAGGGAGGGGGGAGCAGTGGAGGGGGAGTGGTGGGAGGGGGAGTAGTGCAGGGAGGAGTAGAGGAGGCGTGGATAGTGGAGGGGGAGTGGTGCCAGGTGATGAGCGATGCATTATATATTTACGATGCATATGGATGCAGGGGAGTAGTGGGATGCATAGTGATGCATACGAGTATTAGGGGGAGTAGTGCAGGGGGAGTAGTGGAGGGGGAGTGGTGGAGGGGGAGAAAGGGAGGGGGAGAAAGGGAGGGGGGATTTATGCATGTGAGTGCATGGATGATGCATAGTGATGCATGTTTAGTGCATGGTGAGGGTGCATGTTTAGTATTGGAGGGGATTTATGTATATAGAGTGCATATGATGCATGCGTATGCATGTGATGCATATGATGCATGTTTATGCAGGGGGATTGATGCAGGGGGAGTAGTGCATGTTTTATATTGTGATGTGCATGCGTAGTGTATATGATGCATGTTGGGAGGGGAGTAGTGGCATGGGGAGTTATGCATGTTTATGCAGTGTGATGCATAGTGATGCAGGGGGGATGATGCATGTATGCATAGTGGATGCATTTAATGATGTATGTAGTGCATGTTTATGCATGTTTTATTTATATATGTATATGGTATTATGATGATGACGATGCATATGTGATGCGTATGCATATGATATATATATGATGTATTTATTTATGGGATGCTATATTGTTTATGTTTGTTTAGTGGATGTGATGCATATATAGGGGATAGTGCATGTGATGTATGTTTAGGGGGTATGTGATGCATGTTTATGATGCGATGTATATGATGCATACGATGTGATGTGAGGGGAGTAGTGGAGGGGGAGTAGTGGAGGGGGAGTGATGGAGGGGAGTGGTGGAGGGAGCGTAGTGTGGAGGGGGAGTGGGTGGAGGCGGAGTAGTGGAGGGGGGAGTGGTGGAGGCGGGAGTAGTGGAGGGGGAGTAGTGGAGGGGGAGCAGGGAGGGGAGTGGTGGAGGGGAGTGGTGGAGGGGAGTAGTGGAGGGGGGAGTAGTGGAGGAGGAGTGGGTGGAGGGGAGTAGTGAGGAGGAGCAGTGGAGGGGAGTGATGGAGGGAGCAGGAGGGAGCAGGAGTGGAGCAGAGGGGAGCATGGAGGGGGAGCAGGAGGGGAGTGATGGAGGGGAGGGTAGAGGACAGTGAGGAGCAGGAGGCGAGCGCAGGAGGGGGAGTGGTGGAGGAGTGGAGGGCGAGGGTGGAGGGGAGTAGGAGGCAGTTTAGGGATGCTTATTGGATTTATGCATGGAGGCGGGAGTAGCGTAGGGGATGTTTATTATATGCATGTGGGGAGAATGCATGTATATTTACTATATTTACGATGCAGTGTAGGGGAGTAGTGCATATGATTTATGTATTTGATGCAGTGAGGAGGTGGATGCGATGTTTTTAGTGTATGCGATGCATAGTGAGGTGATGGTAGTGATGCATGTATATGCATAAAAGATATTTGTTTATGTATGCAGTGATGCATGTTTATGCATGTGAGGAGCATATGATGCATGTTTTATTTACATATATGTTTATGCATGTTTATGCATGCGATGGCGTGTGATGCATGTGTATTTATTGTTTATGCATGTATGCATGGTGATGTATATATATGCATATGATACAGTGAGAGTGCATGACGAGCAGTGTGGGAGCAGTGTATGCATGGTGATGCATATGAGACAGTGTGGCTGCGTATGTGTGCGTATGTATGTTCTATATGCATATTTATGCATGATTATATGCGATGACATATGATGCATATGTATGCATATGATGCATATGTATTTGGCTGTTTATTTGGGAGTAGTGGAGGGGGAGTAGTGGAGGGGGAGTGGTGGGAGGGGGAGTGGTGGAGGGGGAGTAGTGGAGGGGGGAGTGGTGGAGGGGGAGTAGTGGAGGGGAGTAGTGGAGGGGGGGAAGTGATGGAGGGGGAGTGGTGGAGGGGGAGTAGTGGAGGGGGAGTGGTGGAGGGAGCGTAGTGGAGGGGGAGTGTGGTGGGAGGCGGGAGTAGTGGAGGGGGAGTGGGTGGAGGGGGAGTGGGTGGAGGGGGAGTGGTGGAGGGGGAGTGGTGGAGGCGGAGTGGGAGTGGAGTGGTGGAGGCAGAGGGGGAGTGGTGGAGGCGGAGTGGGAGTGGAGGGGAGTGGTGGGAGGGGGAGTAGTGGGAGGGGGAGTAGTGGAGGGGGAGTGATGGGAGGGGGAGTAGTGGAGGGGGAGTGGTGGAGGTGGGGAGTAGTGGAGGGGGAGTGATGGAGGGGGAGTGGGATGGAGGGGGAGGTAGGAGGGGGAGTGGTGGGAGGGGAGTGCATGGAGGGGGGGAGTGGTGGAGGTGGAGTAGTGGAGGGTGAGTAGTGGAGGGGGAGTGGTGGAGGGGGAGTGGTGAGGGGGAGTAGTGGAGGGGAGTAGTGGAGGGGGAGTGATGGAGGGGAGTGGTGGAGGGAGCAGGGAGGGAGTGGTGGAGGGAGCGTAGTGGGAGGGGGAGTGGTGGAGGCGGAGTAGTGGGAGGGGGAGTGGGTGGAGGGGGAGTAGTGGAGGGGAGTAGTGAGGGGGAGTGGATGGAGGGGGAGTAGTGGAGGGGAGGGTGAGGGAGCGTAGTGGAGGGGGAGTGATGGAGGCGGGAGTGGATGGAGGGGGAGTGATGGAGGGGGAGTGGTGAGGGGAGCAGTAGGAGGGGGAGGGTGGAGGGAGCAGGAGTGTGTGAAAAAGTGGGGAGTAGTGGAGGGGGAGTAGTGGAGGGGGAGTGGTGGAGGCGGGAGGGTGGAGGGAGCAGTGGAGGGGAGCAGTGGAGGGGGAGTGATGGAGGGGAGCAGTGGTGAGGGAGCAGTGGAGGTAGAGCAGTGAGGGGAGGTGAGGAGCAGAGGAGCAGGAGGCGGAGCAGTGAGAGGTGAGATGATATGAGGAGGAGGAGTGGAGCAGTAGAGGAGGGTGAGGATGAGCGGAGCAGTGGAGGAGGTGAGGAGCAGTGAGGGGAGCAGTGGAGGAGGATGAGGAGTGGTGGAGGAGCAGTGGAGGAGGGTGGAGGGAGCGTAGTGGAGGGGAGTGGTGGAGGCGGAGTAGTGGAGGGGGAGTGGTGGAGGGGGAGTGGTGGAGGGGGAGTAGTGGAGGGGGAGTAGTGGAGGGGGAGTAGTGAGGGGGAGTGATGGAGGGGGAGTGGTGGAGGGGGAGTAGTGGAGGGGGAGTGGAAGGGAGGGGGAGTCGTGGGAGGGGGAGTGCAGGAGGGGGAGTAGTGGGAGGGGGAGTGATGGGAGGGGGAGAGAGTGAGGAGTAGGTGGAGGGGAGTAGTGGAGGGAGTAGAGGGAGTGGTGGAGGGGGAGTAGTGGAGGGGGAGTAGTGGAGGGGAGTGAGTGAGGGGGAGTGGTGGAGGGAGTGAGTGGTGGAGGGGAGTAGTGGGAGGGGGAGTGATGGAGGGGAGTGGGTGGAGGGGGAGTAGTGGAGGGTGGAGTAGTGGGAGGGAGTGGAGTGATGGAGGGGAGTGGTGGAGGGGGAGTAGTGGAGGGGGAGTGGTGGAGGGAGCGTAGTGGAGGGGGAGTGGTGGAGGCGGACAGTGGAGGAGTGGGAGAGTGGAGGAGTAGTGAGGTGGGAGCAGGAGGGAGCAGGAGGAGTGGTGGAGGAGCAGGAGGAGCAGTGGAGGAGTGAGGTAGGAGAAAAGGGAGCAGTGAGGGTGAGCAGTGTGATGGGGGACATGAGAGCAGGAGGAGCAGTGGAGGAGGTGATGGAGCAGGAGGAGTGGTGGAGGTTGATAGTGGAGGGGAGTGGTGGAGGGAGAGTGAGGAGTGATGGAGGGGAGCAGAGGAGCAGTGGAGGGGGAGTGGTGAGGAGGCGTAGTGGAGGAGGGTGATACAGGAGGAGGAGGTATAGTGATAGCAGGAGGAGTGATGGAGGAGCAGTGGAGGTATATGAGGGAGTGATGATATTAATGTATGCATGATGATGAGGTGAGGAGCAGGAGGAGTGTGAGGGGAGCAGTGAGGTAGCATGGAGGGAGCATTTATGAGCAGGAGGCAGGAGGGGACACATGCATATGAGGAGCATGGAGGGGGAGTGGTGGAGGGGAGTGGTGGAGGGAGCGTAGTGGAGGGGAGTAGTGGAGGGGGAGTAGTGGAGGGGGAGTGGTGGAGGGAGCGTAGTGGAGGGGGAGTAGTGGGAGGGGGATGTAGTGGAGGGGGAGTGATGGAGGGGGGAGTGGTGGAGGGCAGGAGGGGCAGTGGAGGGGAGAAAGAGGGGAGGATGGAGGGGAGCAGAGGGAGTGATGAGGGGAGGTGAGGCGGTGAGGAGTCGCAGTGAGGAGCAGGAGGAGCAGTGAGGAGCAGGAGAGCGCAGTGGAGGGGAGCAGAGGACAGTGGGAGGGGGAGTGATGGAGGGGAGGGTGGAGGGGGAGTAGGGAGGGGGAGTAGTGGAGGGGGAGTGGTGGAGGGGAGCGTAGTGGAGGGGGAGTGGTGGAGGCGGGAGTAGTGGAGGGGGAGTGGTGGAGGGGGGAGTAGTGGAGGGGGAGTAGTGGAGGGGGAGTAGTGGATGGGGGAGTAGGGGGAGTAGTGGAGGGGGAGGATGGAGTAGTGGAGGGGGAGTAGTGGAGGGGAGTGGTGGAGGGGGAGTGGTGGGAGGGAGCGTGGAGGGGGAGTAGTGGAGGGGGAGCAGGGAGGGGAGGGTGGAGGGAGCGTAGTGGGAGGGGAGTGATGGTGAGGGAGTAGTGGAGGGGGAGGATGGAGGGGGAGTGGTGGAGGGGGGGAGTGGGTAGGAGGGGGAGTAGTGGGAGGGGAGTGGGTGGGAGGGGGAGTGGTGGAGGGGGAGCAGTGGAGGGGAGTGGTGGAGGGAGCAGTGGAGGGAGAGTGGAGGGGGAGCAGTGGAGGGGAGTAGTGGAGGGAGTGATGGAGGGGGGAGTGGTGGAGGGGGGAGCAGAGGGACAGTGAGGAGTGGTGGAGGAGGTGGAGGAGCGTAGTGGAGGAGAGCAGTGAGGTGAGCAGTGAGGTATATTTATGCATGTTTTATATACGGAGGAGCAGCATATGATGTATGTTATATATATGTATATATGTATAGATATGGTGATGGAGGGTGAGGAGAGCAGGAGGAGCAGGAGGAGTGGTGAGAGCAGAGGAGGAGGAGCAGTGAGGAGCATGATATTTATATTTTATATATTTATGCATATGAGACAGATACAGTGATGATGAGGCGAGCATGATGAGCAAGAGAGTAGTGGAGGGGGAGTAGTGGGAGGGGGAGTGGTAGGAGTGGGAGTGGTGGAGGGAGAGTGGTGGAGGGGGAGTGATGGAGGGGAGTGGTGGAGGGGGAGTGGTGGAGGGAGCGTAGTGGGAGGGGGGAGTGGTGGAGGCGGAGTAGTGGAGGGGAGTGGTGGGAGGGGAGTAGTGGAGGGGGAGTAGTGGAGGGGGAGTGATGGAGGGGAGTAGTGGAGGGGGAGTGATGGAGGGGGAGTGGTGGGAGGGGAGGATGTGGTGGAGGGTGGGAGGGGTAGGTGGAGGGGAGTAGTGTGGAGGGGGAGTAGTGGGAGGGGAGTAGTGGAGGGAGGGAGTAGTGGTGGAGGGGGAGGATGGAGTGGGGGAGTGATGGAGGGAGTAGTGGAGGGGGAGTAGTGGAGGGGGAGGGTAGTGGAGGGGGAGTAGTAGGAGGGGGAGTGATGGAGGGGGAGTGGTGGAGGGAGGAGTGGTGGAGGGGGAGTAGTGGGAGGGGGAGTAGTGGAGGGGGAGTGGGTGGAGGGGGAGTAGTGGGAGGGGGAGTAGTGGAGGCGGGGGAAATGGAGGGAGAGTAGTGGAGGGGAGCAGTGGGAGGGAGTGTGAGGGAGAGGAGGGAGTAGTGGAGGGGGAGTGGTGGAGGGGAGTGGTAGGAGGGGAGCAGTGGAGGGGGAGCAGTGAGGGGAGCAGTGAGGAGCAGTGGAGGAGAGGAGGGAGGGGGAGCAGTGAGGGAGAGCAGTGGAGGGGGGAGTAGGGAGGGGGAGAGTGGAGGGGGAGTGGTGGAGGGGAAGTAGTGGTGAGGGGAGCAGTGGGAAGGGGAGTGGTGGAGGGGGAGTAGAGGGAGGGGAGAGTGGAGGAGGGTGAAGGAGTGGTGAGGAGCAGGAGGGGAGTGGTGAGGGAGCAGTGAGGAGGTGGAATGGGACAGTGAGAGCAGTGAGGAGGAGAGGTGAGGAGGTGATGACAGAGAGCAGAGGAGCAGTGGAGGAGCAAGGATGGGAGCAGGAGGGGACAGGAGGGAGTGGTGGAGAGGGAGTGAGAGGAGCAGTGAGGAGCAAGAGGCAGGAGGGGGAGTGGTGGAGAGGGAGGGAGGAGGGGAGTAGTGGAAGGGGAAGTGGTGGAGGGGGAGTAGTGGAGGGGGAGTGGTGGAGGGGGAGTAGTGGAGGGGAAGTGGAGTGTGAGAGGGGGGAGTGGTGGAGGGGGAGTGTAGTGGGAGGGGAGTGGTGGAGGTGGGAGTAGTGGAGGGGGAGTAGTGGAGGGGAGTAGTGGAGGGGGAGTGGGAGTGGTGGAGGGGGAGAGGTGGAGGGGGAGTGTAGTGGAGAGGGAGAAAGTGGTGGAGGGGGAGTAGGTGGAGGCGGATTAGTGGAGGGGGAGTAGTGGAGGGGGAGTAGTGAGGGGAGTGCAGGGGGAGTAGTGGGAGGGGAGTAGTGGAGAGGGAGGAAGTGGAGGGAGGAGTAGTGGAGGGGGAGGGTGGAGGGGAGGGTAGAGGAGGAGTAGTGGGAGGGGAAGTGGTGGAGGGGGAGGGTGGAGGTGGATTAGTGGAGGGGAGTAGTGAGGGGAGTAGTGAGGGGGAGTGGTGGAGAGGGGGAGTGGTGGAGGGGGAGTAGTGGAGGGGAGGGTGGAGGGGAGGAGGGGGGAGTGGTGGAGGGGGGAGAAAGGGTGGGGAAGTGCGTGAGGGGGATTAGTGGGAGGGGAGAGTATGGAGGGGGGAGGGTGGAAAGGGCAGTGGTGGAGGGGGGAGTAGTGGAGGGGGAGTAGCGGAGGGAAGTGGTGGAGGGGGAGTAGTGGAGGCGGGAGTGGGTGTGAGGGGGAGGATTAGTGTGGAGGGGGAGTAGTGGAGGGGGAGTAGTGGAGGGGAGTAGTGGTGGAGGGGGAGTGTGGAGGGGAGTGGTGGAGGGGGATTAGTGGAGGGGAGTAGTGGAGGGGGAGTAGTGGAGGGGGAGTGGTGGAGGGGGAGTGGTGGAGGGGGAGTGGTGGAGGGTAGGGTGGGAGGGGGAGTAGTGGAGTGAGCAGTGTGGAAGGGAAGTGGTGGAGGGGGAGTTATGGAGGGGAGCGGTGGAGGGGGAGTAGTAGGGAGGGGGAGTAGTGGAGGGGGAGTGGTGGAGGGGGAGTAGTGGAGGGGGGAGTAGTGGAGGGGGAGTAGTGGAGGGGGAGTAGCAGTGGGAGGGGAGTAGTGAGGGGATTAGTGGGAGGGGGAGTAGTGGAGGGGGAGTGGTGGGAGGGGGAGGGTGGAGGGGGAGTGGTGGAGGGGGGAGTAGGTGGAGGGGGAGTGAGGGTGGAGGGGGAGTGGGTGGAGGGGGAGTAGTGGGAGGGGGAGTGGTGGAGGGGGAGTAGTGGAGGGGGAGGGTGGAGAGGGAGTGGTGTGGAGGGGAGTAGTGAGGGGAGTAGTGGAGAGGGAGTGGAGGGGGAGTGGAGGGTGAGGGGAGTAGTGGAGGGGAGGAGTGGGGAGGGAGGAGTGGAGGGGAGGGTGGAGGGGGAGTGGTGTGGAGGGGGAGGGTGGAGGGGGAGTGGGTGGAGGGGAGATGTGGAGGGGGAGTAGTGGAAGTGGGGAGTGGTGGGGAGGGGAGTGGTGAGTGGTGGGAGGGTGGAGTGGTGGAGGGGAGTAGTGAGGGGGAGTAGGGGAGAAGAGGGGGAGTGGTGGGAGGGGGAGTAGTGGAGGGGGAGTGGTGGAGGGTAGTAGGGAGGGGGAGTGGTGGAGAGGGGAGGGGAGTGGTGGAGAGGGGGAGGTGTGTGGAGGGGGAGTGGTGGGAGGGGGAGTGGTGGAGAGGGGAGTGAGTAGTGGAAGGGGAGCAGAGGAGGGGAGTGGTGGAGGGGGAGTGGTGGAGGGGGAGTAGTGGAGGGGGAGTGGTGGAGGGGGAGTGGTGGAGGCGGATTAGTGGTGGAGGGGGAGTAGTGGAGGGGGAGTAGTGGAGGGGGAGTGGTGGGAGGGGGAGTAGTGGAGGCGGGGATTAGTGGAGGGGGAGTGGTGGGAGGGGGAGTGGTGGAGGGGGAGGAGTGGAGGCAGACAGGTGGAGGGGGAGTGGTGGAGGGGGAGTAGTGGGAGGGGAGTAGTGTGAGGGGGAGAAAGGGAGGGGGAGTAGTGGAGGGGAGTGGTGGGAGGGGAGTAGTGGGAGGTGGATTAGTGGAGGGGGAGTGGTGGGAGGGGGAGTGGGTGGAGGGGGAGTAGTGGAGGTGATTAGTGGAGGGGGAGTGGGTGGAGGAGCAGGAGGGGGAGCAGTGGAGGTATGGAAAGGAGGAGCAGTGGAGGGAGGCAGAGAGTAGTGAGGAGCAGTGGGAGGCGGATTAGTGGAGGAGGTGAGGGGAGTAGGAGGGGAGTAGTGAGGGGAGTAGTGGAGGGGAGCATGGTGAGGAGGGAGAGTGAGGGAGAGAGCAGGAGAGCAGGAGGGAGGTGAGGGAGCAGTGAGGGAGCAGTGAGGGGAGTAGTGAGGGAGCAGTGGGAGGGTATAGTGGAGGGAGAGGGTGGAGGGGGAGTGGTGGAGGACAGTGAGGAGCAGTGAGGAGCAGGAGGAGGTGAGGTATATGAGGAGGTGAGGAGAAAGTGAGGGAGCAGTGAGGAGCAGTGAGAGCAGTGATGAGTGGTGGAGGGGGAGTAGTGAGGGGGAGTAGTGGAGGGGGAGTGGTGGAGGGGGAGTGGTGGAGGGGGAGTAGTGGAGGGGGAGTGGTGGAGGGGGAGTAGTGGAGGGGAGTGGTGGAGGGGGAGTGGTGGAGGGGGAGTGGTGGAGGGGGGAGTAGTGGAGGGGGGAGTGTGGTTTAGGGGGGGTAGTGGGAGGGGGAGTGGTGAGGGGAGTGGTGGGAGGAGGGAGGAGAGAGGGGAGTGGTGGAGGTGGAGGGGGGAGTAGTGGAGGGAGGGGGATTAGGTGGAGGGGGAGTGGGTGGAGGGGGGAGTGTGTGGGAGGGGAGTAGTGGAGGGGGAGTGGTGGAGGGGAGAGTAGTGGAGGGGGAGTAGGTGGAGAGGGGAGTGGTGGAGGGGAGTAGTGGGAGTGGGAGTAGTGGAGGGGAGTGGTGGAGGGGGAGTAGATGGAGGGGGAGTAGTGGAGGGGAGTAGTGAGTGGAGGGGAGTAGTGGAGGGGAGAAAGGGAGGGGGGGGAGAAAGAGGGGGAGTGGGTGGAGGGGGAGTAGTGGAGGGGGAGTGGGTGGAGGGGGAGTAGTGGGAGGGGGAGTGGTGGAAGGGGGAGGTAGTGGAGGGGGAGTGGTGGGAAGGGGGAGTAGTGAGGGGAGTGGTGGAGGGGGAGTAGTGGGTAGGGAGTGGGTGGAGGGGGAGTGGTGGAAGGGGGAAGGGTGGAGGGGGAGGGGTGGGAGGGGGATTAGTAGGGAGGGGGAGAGTGGTGGAGGGGAGTGGGTGGAGGGGGGAGTAGTGGAGGGGGAGTGGTGGAGGGGGAGTAGTTGGAGGGGGAGTGGTGGGAAGGGGAGAGGTGAGGGGGAGCAGTGGAGGGGGAGTAGTGGAGGGGAGTGGTGAGGGGGAGTAGTGGAGAGGGAGCGGTGGAGGGGGAGGGAGTGGTGGAGGGGGAGTAGTGAGGGGGAGTGATGCAGTGGAGCGGTGGAGGGGGAGTAGTGGAGGGGGAGTGGTGGAGGGGGAGGTGGATGGGGAAGGGTGGAGGGGGAGTGGTGGAGGGGGAGTGCAGGGGAGCAGGAGGGGAGGAGAGTGGTGGAGGGGAGTAGTGGGAGGGGGAGTGGTGGAGGGGGAGTGGAGGATGGGGAGTGGTGAGGAGCAGGAGTGAGAAAAGAGGGGAGTGGTGAGGAGCAGATGTGGAGGGGGAGTAGTGTGGGGATTAGTGGAGGGGGAGTGGTGGATGGGGAGTGGTGGGACAGTGGGGAGTGGTGGAGGGGGAGTGGTGGAGGGGAGGGTGGGAGGGGAGTAGTGGAGGGGAGTAGTGGAGGTGAGGAGGGTGGATGGAGTAGGAGGGCAAGAGTGACAGAGTGGAGAGAGGTGAGGGAGTGGTGAGGGAGCAGTGGAGGGGAACAGTGGAGGGGGAGTGGTGGATGAGGAGCAGAGGAGCAGTGAGGAGTGGTGAGGAGCAGTGAGGAGCAGAGGCAGAGCATATGAGCATGTTGATGCATGTATATGTGATGCATGTTATATGTTATATGAGAGCAGTAGAGAGTAGTGATGAGGTGATGTATGTGATATGGACAGAGGACAGGAGGGGGAGTAGTGGCAATGGGAATGGTGAGGCGATATGGAGGATAAGTGAGGAGTAAGAGACAAGTGATGAAAAAAGTATATGCGATATGTATGCGTAGTGGAGGGGGAGTGGTGGAGGGGGAGTAGTGGAGGGGGAGTAGTGGAGGGGGAGTAGTGGGAGGGGTGTGTGGTGGAGGGGGAGGGTGGTGGGGGGAGTGGTGGGAGGCGGGAGTAGTGGAGGGGGAGTGGGTTTAGGGGGAGTAGTGGGAGGGGGAGGGTGGTGGAAGGGGGAATGTGGTAGGGGGTGTAGTGGAGGGGGAATGGTAGTGGAGGGGGAGTGGTGGTGGAAGGGAAGTGGTGTTGGGGGGTGGGTGGAGGGGGAGTGGTGGGAGGCGGAGTAGTGAGGGGGAGGGTGGGTGCGGAAGTGGTGTTGGGGGGTGGTGGAGGGGGAGGTGAGTGGAGGTGAGGTGTGGAGGGGGAGGGTAGTGGGAGGGGAGTGGTGGAGGGGGAGTGGGTGGGAGGGGGAGCAGTGGAGGGGGAGTGGTGGGAGGGGGAGTGGTGGGAGGGGGAGTAGTGGAGGGGGGAGTAGTGGAGGGGAGGGTGGAGGAGGAGTGGTGGATGGGGAGTAGTGGAGGCGGGAGCAGTGGAGGGGGAGTGGTGGAGGGGGAGTGGGGTGGGCAGGGGAATGGATGGTGAGGCGGAGTAGTGGAGGGGGAGTGGTGGAGGGGGAGTGGTGAAGGGGGAATGGTGGAGGGCGGAGCAGTGGGAGGGGGAGTGGTGGAGGGGGAGTGGTGGAGGGGGAGCAGTGGAGGGGGAGCAGTGGAGGGGGAGTGGTGGAGGGGGAGTGGTGGAGGGGGAGCAGTGGAGGAGCAGTGGTGGGAGGGGGAGTGGTGGAGGGGAGTAGTGGAGGGGAGTATGGAGGGGGAGGGTGGAGGGGGAGGGTGGAGGGGAGGGTGGCAGGAGGAGCAGTGGAGGACAGGAGTGGATGCGAGGGAGTGGTGGGATGTGAGCAAGGGAGGAGCAGTGATGTGATGGTGAGTAGTGTAGGGGGAGTGGTGATGTAGTAGTGATGTATATGAGGGGGAGAGAGGGGAGTGGTGGTGGGGACAGATAGGGCGAGTAGTGGATGTATACGAGTGCATGTTTATTTATGTAGGGGCATGTAGTAGCATGCTTTTAGTGCATGTTGGCGATTTATGCATGCGATGCATACATGCTTATATGGTGATGCATATATGCATGTTTTATATGCTTTATATGTTTATATGTATGCATGCGTGTGATGTATATGTTTATGTATATGTAGTAGTGGAGGGGGAGTAGTGGAGGGGGAGTAGTGGGAGGGGCAGGGTGAGGGGGAGTGGTAGGAGGGGGAGAAAGGAGGGGGAGTAGTGGAGGAGGGGGAGTGGTGGAGGGGGAGTAGTGGAGGGGGAGTAGTGGAGGGGGAGTGGTGGTGGGGGGAGTGGTGGAGGCGGGAGTAGTGGGAGGGGGAGTGGGTGGAAGGGGGAATGGTAGGGGGGGGGGTGTAGTGGAGGGGGAAATGGTAGTGGAGGGGGAGTGGTGGGAAGGGGAAGTGGTGTTGGGGGGTGGTGGAGGGGGAGTGGTGGGTAGGGGAATAGTGGAGGGGGAGTGGTGGAAGGGGGAATGGTAGGGGGGGTGTAGTGGGAGGGGGAATGGTAGTGGAGGGGGGAGTGGTGGAGGGGGAGTGGTGGGAGGGGGAGTGGTG
>NC_091567.1:36503353-36508353 GCF_042767895.1 Penaeus vannamei
GTTGGAGGAGGAGTGGTGGGGGGGGAGTGTTGGAGGGGAAGTAGTGGAGGCGAAGAAGTGGAGGGGGAGTGGTGGAGGGGGTGGTGGAGGGGGAGTCATGGAGGGGGTGGTGGAGGGGGAGTGGTGGAGGGGGAGTGGTGGAAGCGGAGTGGTGGAGAGGGAGTGGTAGAGGGGGAGTAGTGGAAGGCGAATGGTAGGGGGGGGGTTGTAGTGGAGGGGGAGTAGTGGAAGGGGAATGGTGGAGGGGGAGTGGTGGAGGCAGAGTGGTGGAGGGATAAGTGGGCGTGACGCACTGTGGAGTGGAATATCTTGAAGGGGAGGGGCATAGCGACCAAAGATTCCTGAAGGATCTCCATAGATACGGTTTATATCACTTTGTCTTTTTTCTTTAAACCTTACCTGCTCGGACACCTCATAGCCTCTTTTTGTATGTGAATATGCATGTGTGTGTCTGTGTGTGTATGATAATAGCCTTTTCTGTGTGTGTGAGTGTGCATGTGGGTGTCTGTGTGTGTATGATAATAGCTTTTTTTGTGTGTGTGAGTGTGCATGTGTGTGTCTGTGTGTGTAATGATAATAGCCTTTTCTGTGTGTGTGAGTGTGCATGTGTGTGTCTGTGTGTGTATGATAATAGCTTTTTTGTGTGTGTGAGTGTGCATGTGTGTGTCTGTGTGTGTAATGATAATAGCCTTTTTTTGTGCGTGTGAGTGTGCATGTGTGTGTCTGTGTGTGTATGAGAGAGCCAAACAAACTTGTGCCAACTCCCCCCCCACCTCCGCACAATACAAAGACCTTAAACATAAATAAATATAAAAATAAACATTTTGCTACAACATGTCCTTATGAAGTCACGTGATCCCAAATTCCAGTCCTGCAGGAGGTTTTCTTTAAGGAAATAATAATACAAGTTTGATATCGACAATTGATAGAAAGAATGATTATGCAAAGCAATGGTTATAATGTTTCCGATTTATAAGAATAAACTTGATTTGATATTTAGCTTGAAGATATTTGATATAAAAAGCTTTAGATTGTTTTTGAATGACTCGTTTGATTAATCTCAGTTATCTTTTTATCTTTATGAGAAATAAATAGATAAAAAACAAATAGAAATACGAATTGTAATTGAAAAATTCATTCAGTAATATCCTTAGTTCATCATCAGTTCACAAAGATCTGAATCCGTTTTACCTTGAATATTAAACAACGAAAAATGTTTATATCTGAATTTTAAGCATACGAATCCAAAATATATCTGAAAACAAAGAAAGGGATAAAATTAGAAATGAAGATTCTCATCTAAAATAATCTTAAACTGACATGAAATAACAAAAACGCACACACGCACATACACACACACACAAACACACACAACACACACACACACAACACACACACAGCACAACACACACACACAAATAAAAAAGCAAAAAAACATAACATATTCGCAAAATAACAACAAAATTATTACCCTGAAACGAATCACCTCTTGCACTGTGCCTCCGACAACAGAGGTCCTCCCCCATCACCCCCAAGCCACCTCCCCACCCAACTTCACCCCTTTCCATCGCCCCTCCCTCCTATCTACTCCACCTGCACTTTTCACCATCCCCTTACCCCCTTTCTTCACACTTCAACGCCCCCACCCCACCCTCCTCCCCCTACCCTTCACTCCTCCCCACTCCTCCCTACCCCATCACCATCCTCCTTACCCCCTCTTCGCGCCTTCAACACCCCCCACCCCAACTCCTTCTCAATGTTTCCTCTGTTCCTCTCCAATTCCTCCTACCCTCACCATCCGCCCTTACCCCTTCACGCCCCCAACAACACCCACCTCTACTCCTCTCCACCCTTCACCTCTCCCCACTCTCTCCACCCCACTCACCCCCTTACCCCCCTTCACACACTCCAACACCCCCCACTCCCACCCCCTCCCCCTTCACCCTCTCCACCTGAATTTACCCTCACCATCCCCCTTACCCCCTCTTCACGCCCCCCACCCCACCCGCAACCCGCCCACCCACTGCGAGACGCCTTGGCCACGGGCTGAGAAATGAGCATATATCCCTTAGAATCCTCGCGGGACGACGTAAACAAACCAATGGAATATGGATAGCTCCGTGGCTGCCAAAACCCAAATATTCCTGGGGAAATTCAAGTAAGAAGATGGGGCTGGTGAGAGAGAGAAGGAGAAGGAGAAGGAAGGAAGGAAGGAAGGAGAAGGAGAGGCCGAGAGGGATGGGGATAGATAGATAGATAGAGGGAGGGAGAGAGAGAGAGAGACAGAGAGAGAAAGAGAGAGGGAGAGAGAGAAAGAAAGAAAGAAAGATATAGATAGATAGACACACACACACACACACACACACACACACACACACACACACACACACACACACACACACACACACACACACACACACACACACATATATATATATATATATATATATATATATATATATATATATATATATATATATTTATTTATTTATTTTTTTATTTATTTATATATATATATATGAAATATATATATATATATATATATATATATAAAATTATATATTAAAATATATATATATATATATATAAATAAAAATATATATATATATATATATATATATATATATATATATATTTATATATATATATTGGTGAAAGGTACAAAGTAATATGAGTATGAGAATGAATATCTTCACAATACAAGAGATGTATTTATAAATACATTCTCAGTATATGTATGTATGTATATGTATATATGTATATAGTAGGGAGAGGGGGAGAGGGAAAGGGGAGGAAGAAAATAGAAAGAAAGGGATATGGAGAGAGGGAGAGGGGGAGAGGGGGTGGGGAAGAGAAGGAAGAAGCAGAAAGGTGGAGTGTGGGAAGGGACTAGGGAAGGGGGAAGAAGAAGCAGGATAAAAGGGGAAGAAGGAAGGAGCTGGTGAGAGGGAGATGGTGAGAGGGGTGAGGGAGGGAAAAGAGGGAGGAGTGAGAGGAGAGTGAAAGGGGCAGGAGAGGGAAGAGGGAGAGGGGAAGGAAGAAATAAAGAGTAAGACGGTAGAAAGCGGGGGATAAGGGAAAGGGAAAAGGGAAGTTGGAGAGAGGGGAAAGGAAGATAGTAGGAAACTGGTCACATGGGAGGGGAAAAGAGGGGAGGGAAGGAGGAGAGGAGAGGGGAAGGGAGAAAAAAGAGAAAGGGAGGTAGAAAGCCGGGAGGGAAGTGAAAGGGGGGAAGGGAGAGGGGAGAGGAGAGAGAGGAAAGGAGCAGAGAGGGGCAGAGGGGAGAGTAGAGGGGAAGGAGGAGGGGGGCAGAGGGGAGAGAGTAGAGGGGAAGGAGTGAGAGGGGCAGAGGGGAGAGGGGAAAAGAGAGGCAGAGGGGAGAGAGTAGAGGGGGAGAGAGTAGAGGGGAGAGGGGAAGGAGGCAGAGGGGCAGAGGGGAGAGAGTAGAGGGGGAAAGGGGGAGTGAGAGGGGGAGAGGGGAGAGAGTAGAGGCAGCGAGAGGGGGAGAGGGGAAAAAGAGTAGAGGGGCAGAGGGAGTAGAGGGAAGAGGGGAGAGAGTAGAGGGGCAGAGGGGAGAGAGTAGAAGGGGGAAAAGGAGTGAGAGGGGCAAAGGGGAGAGAGTAGAGGGGAAGGAGTGAGAGGGGCAGAGGGGAGAGGGAGAAGGGAAAGAGGAGAGGTGGGAGAAGGAGAGAGGGGCAGAGGGGAGAGAGTAGAGGGGAAAGAGGAGAGGGGGAAAGAGAGGAGAGGGGAGAGGGGAGAGAGTAGAGGGGATGAGTGAGAGGGGCAGAGATGAGAAGAGGAGAGAGGGGAGAAGGGGAGAGGGGAGAGGGGAGAAGGGGGAGAGGGAAGAAGGGGAGAGAGTAGAGGAGGAAGGAGTGAGAGGGGGCAGAGGGGAAAGAGTAGAGGGGCAGAGACAGAGAAGGGGAGAGGGGGAGAGGGGGAGAGGGGCAGACATGAGAAGAGGAGAGGGGAAAAGAGGAGAGGGGGAGAGGGGAAAAGAGTAGAGGGGAAAGGGGAGAGGGGAGGAGGGGCAAAGAGGAGAGGGGAGAAGGGGAGAGGGAGAGGGGAAAGAGCAGAGGGGAAAAGAGGAGAGGAGAGGGGGAAAAAGGAGTAGAGGGAAAGGGGCAGAGGAGAGGAAAAAGAGGAGAGGGGCAGAGGGGAGAAGGGATAGGGGAAAAGAGTAGAGGGGAGAGGGGAAAAGAGGAGAGAGCAGAGGGGAGAGGGGAGAGGGGGAAAAGAGGAGAAGGGAGGCCATTAAAGCTTCCCATATCAGAGTTACAGCCTCGTAAAGATCCGTAGCGCTTTATTGGGAGAGAAAATGGAGAAACTGTATAATAGACGTGGAATTTTTGTCTCTGTCTTATTCTTGTTTCATTTCTATTTTCTTTTCTCTCTTCTCATATTTATTTTATTAGTTCGTATATCTCTTATGTCTTTGTCTTATTCTTGTTTCATTTCTATTTTATTTTCTCTATTCTCATATTTATTTTATTAGTTCATATATCTTTTATGTCTTTGTCTTATTCTTGTTTTATTTAATTATTTTATTTTATGATTTTCTTTTCTCTCTTCTCATATTTAAATTATTAGTTCATATATTTCTTGTATATTTCATTACATATGTCTATTTATATTCATATCTATTTTTCATATATATATATATTTTTTTTTTTTGTTCTCTATTTTATTGATATTTGTTTATTTTACCTATAATTATCTCTTCATTTCTTTTATTTTTGCATTCATTCATTATCTCTTCATTTCTTTTATTTTTGTATTTATTCATTTTTTCATCATTTTTCTTAATTTTTACATTCATTCATTTTCTTAAGGATTCTATTTTCTTTATGGGGTTTAATTTTCTGTTTTGCTGATGATGTTTTTTTCGCAACATTGGATTTTTCTTTTTTTTTTACTTTTACTACTTTTTTACTATTTTTTTCCCCTCTCTCTATCTCTCCTCCTCTTCTTCTATATGTATAACTCTTCCTCTCTCTCTC
>NC_091567.1:36528269-36530769 GCF_042767895.1 Penaeus vannamei
CAAAAAAACAATAAACAAAAACAGAAAAAAAAAGAAAAAAGGACAAGACCCGACCTTCCTCTGCAACAGACCCCTTGCAACAAGCCAACCCATCTCTTGCAGCGAGCGCCATGGAACCCCATTGCAAGTCGTTTTATTAACACTCCCAGCCAAAGAGCGAATGATAAACAAGGTAACAGGCCAAGAGGACAATAAAGGGAGAGGCAGCGAACTGTACACTCGCGGAGGGAAACAGATGACGTGCAGTTAGGACTCGAACAGGTGTTTCAGTCTGTGCTGATGTATGGTGTGCCTGGGGGGAGGAGGAGTTCAGGCGAGTGGAAGAGGGTGAGGGGAAGAGGGGAAGGGAGGAGGAGAGGGGAAGGGGAAAGGGAAGGAATGGGGAAGGAGAGGGAGAGGAGGGAGGGGAGGGATGGGGGAGTGAAAGGGAGGGGGAGCAGGTAAGGGAAGGGGAGAGGAAGGGAGGGATAGAAGGAAGGGAAGAGGAGGGGAAGGAGGAGAGGGAGGAGGGAAAGGGGAAGGGAAGGAATGGGGAAGGGAGAGGGTGTGGGAGAGGAATGGGGAAGGAGGAGAGAGGGAGGGAATGGGAGGGGGAGGGAATGGGGAGGGGGAGGAGGAGTGGGTGAGGAGGAGGGAGGGAGAGAGGGAGGAGGGAGGGAGGGAATGGGGGAGGGGGAGGGAGGGAGGGAGGAGAGGGGGAGGGGGAAAGGGAGGGTGAGAAGGAGGAGGGGAGAGAAGAGGAGGGGAAGGGAGAGGGAGGAGGAGGGAGGGGAAGGGAAGAGGAGGGGGAAGGAAGGAAGGAGGAGAGGAGGGAGGGGGAAGGGAGGGAGAGGGGGAAAGGGAGGAGATGAGGAGAGGGAGGAGGGGGAAGGGGAGCAGGAATGTGGGGGAAAGGAGAGGAGAGGGGGAAAGGATGGAGGGGACTACTAGGAAGGGTCATGGGAGGTGAGGGAGATGGGGGGGGGAGGGCAGATGGTAAAGAAGTTAGTGTTCAGTGTAAAGTATATGGTCTACGTGGCAGATTGTGTATAAAGAGTCAAAGTGAATTGAATTCTTTATCGAGGTGTGTGCATGGAAGGAAATACAATATTCGTACTCATTGTGTGCGTGTTTTTGTCTCTATGCGTGTGTCTGTGTCTGCGTGTATGTGCTTGCTTGTGTTTCCTTGTATATAAGTGTGTTGAAATCCTCTCTTGTTTATACATTGTTTGCAATGATGAATCTAAGCATTGCAATATGGTATAAAAAAATCTGAGAAAAACATATCTTTTATAAAAATGCGGTATTGCATTATTTCATCTTTCATATATTTTTTAAATTTGCATCATGGTGTAAAAAAAATATTTATGAAGAAATATATATATCAAATTTAAGAAATTAATATATACATGGCACTATGATGTAAAAGATTACCTGTAAATAGTATCAGATATTTCATTATAAGAATGAATACGAATATTGTATTGCTGAGTAAAAAAAAAAAGAAAAAAGAAAATGTGTGGAATCCCTTAATAAAAATAATGGGGCACTGAATTACTAGATAGTAAAAAAAAAAAAAAAAGATATGGAATTGATACTCCATAAAAGTTACTACAGACGTGGACTTACCAATGGAAAGTTGATAAAAGATTGAGACAAATGACACATATAAAAAAGACAACCTCTTTATGCAAACGCTGAAACGCCACTGCAACAGAAATTGCAATCGTTGACAGAAATTGAAAATTGATTGCATTTCGATCGCCGAACAATGTAAACAGAAACTAGAAAACAGAAACGAGAAATCACTTACAGAACAGGCCATGAAAGAGTTGCAGAAACAAAGGTATGGTTATTACAGCATGCCATACAGAGAGTAATGCAATGGGAGAGTCAATCAATTTTTGCCTTTCATGGACCAATGGAAATGGAGAAAAATAATAGGCCTTATTCATGCTGACTCAAAAAAACATGACATCAAAGAAATACAGAGAATGATGAATAGTATAATGGCATATTGAAAGGAAGATACACACAAACACAACACCCACACAAACCCACACAGATAAGAGGGACAGAGAGAGAGAGAGAGAGAGAGAGAGAGAGAGAGAGAGAGAGAGAGAGAGAGAGAGAGAGAGAGAGAGAGAGAGAGAGAGAGAGAGAGAGAGAGAGAGAGAGAGAGATAAAGAGAGGGAGAAAGAAAGTGAGATAAAGAGAGGGAGAAAGAAAGTGAGATAAAGAGACAGAGAAGAAAAAAGAGAGACGCAGCGACATACATACAAACAAAGAGACAGAGAGACAAACAGACTTAGAGACGGCTAGAAAAGCAGAGCGTATGAGAGAAAAAGAAAGAGAGGACGGGGTGTGAGGGAGAATGAAAGAGGCGAGAGAGAGAGAGAGAGAAAGAGAAGAGAGAGAAAGGGAGAGAAAGAGAGAGAGAGAGAGAGAGAGAGAGAGAGAGAGAGAGAGAGAGAGAGAGAAGAGAGAGAGAGAGAGAGAGAGAGAGACAGACAGACAGACA
>NC_091567.1:36535769-36538269 GCF_042767895.1 Penaeus vannamei
ATGTCTTTTCGTTTGTCTTGTCTTTCTCTTTGTCTGTCTATCAATTTGTTTGTATGCATGTCTTTCCAATAATCTATCTTTTTATCTGTCTGTCTGTATTTCTGCCTCTCTCGATCTATACTTTTTTTCCCACGCCCCCCCCTCCTCACCCCCCCTCACCCCCCCTACCCACGTGCCATCAGATTTCAACCTCAACTCTAATAAGACTCATTTCTAAATACCTTCGTGACGTCATTTCCTCTTTCTCCCCCCTTCCCTTCCCCCTCCTCTCCCTCTCGAAGCCATACCCTCTGCCCTCCTCTTCCCCCCCCACCCACCTATACCCCTATGCCCCCCCCCTCCCCCCATATCCACTCCCTTCTGCTAACTTCTTATCCCCTTTTATCCATACACCTTTTCCCTCTCTTCTCCCCTATCCATACCCCTCCGACCCCCTCCCTCTACACCTCTTCCTCTCTCCCCTCCCCCATCCATACCCCCTCCCTCTTCCCCTCAAAAAAGGGAAATTCAGAGGAAGTGAGATTCATACCCCTCTGCCCCCCTACCCCCATACCCCTCTGACCCCTCCCCCATACCCCTCTGACCCCCCATACCCCTCCGACCCCCCCTTCTCTGCCCCCCTACCCCCATACCTTCTCTTCGACCCCCTCCCTATACCCCTCTGACCCCCTCCTTCTTCCTCCGATCCCCCCATTTCGACCCCCCCATACCCCTCTAACCCCTCCCCCATACCCCTCTGACCTCCCCCCTATACCCCTCTGACCCCCCACCTCCTCCTTCTCCCCCTCAAAAAAAAGGGGAAATTCGCAGGAAGTGAGAGAGGGGAATCAAGAGGATTTTTCCCTCTCGGAGTCTCTGAGTCTCGTCCAAGATGGCATTTCTCTCCCTTTTCATTCTTCGTCGCTCAAGATTTCCTCTCCCTCCTTCGAGGATAGGGGGATGCCCGCCCCGCGCCCGGTTTTATGAGAAAAGGGGGAAGGAGGGTGGGAGAGGAGGGAGGGAGGGAGGGGAGAGGAGGGGAGGGAGGGAGGGAGGAAGGGAGGGAGGGGAGGATGGAGGGAGGGGAGGAGAGAGGGAGGGAGGGAGGGGAGGATGGAAGGGAGAAGGAGGGAGGGAGGGAGATGGAGGGAAGGGGGAGATGGAGGGAGGGAGGAAGGGAGGAAGGAGAGGGTGAGAGAAAAGAAGGGAAGGAAAGAGGGAGGTAAAGAAGAAGGAGGTGGAACGAGAAAAGGAGGGAGGGAGAGAGGGTGAGGAGGAAGGAGGATAGGAGGGAAAGAGAAAAGAAGGGAAAGAGAAAAGAAGGAAAGAGAAAAGGAAGGAAAGAGAATAGAAGGGAATGAAGAAGTGAACCCAAGAAGAAGGAAGGATATGAAGAAGAAAAATAAACAAACAACAACAACAAGAAGGAGGAAATCAAAAACAACCAAACAGCCCTCCTCCCCCCACCCCCACCCCAAAAAAAAAAAAAAAAAAAAAAAAGCATCCCAGCCTCGAAGGAGAGAGAGAGAGAGAAGGAGCGCCTGCGTCCTCCTCAAGAAGGTGGGCGGGAGGTCCTTCGTCCTTCGCCCAAGACCTTACTTAAGGCGTGGCACCGGCCGGAGGAGAGGCACCTGCACCATGGCATCCTTAGAGAGTGTGCGAAGGGCGGCGGTTGTGGGCGTGGTCGGGTTCCTCCTGCTGACTCAGGTGCTGGAGCGCGCGCACGCAGGGGCGGCCCGGAGGAAGAACAGTGAGTGGGCGCGTGGGGCGTGTGGTTGGGTTTTCGTCTTTGTTTGTCATGTTCATTAATTTGTTCATTTATTCGTCATTATCATTATTGCTATATTTCACTATAATAATCTTTACTTTATTTGTTGATTTATTAATTAATTTGTTAATTTATTCGTCATTATCATTATTACTATATTTTATTGTAATCTTTACTTTATTTGTTGATTTATTAATTAATTCATCTAATCTTTGTCATTATCATTATTACTATCTTTTATTATAATCATCTTTATTTTTAACAGTATCATTAAATAATATTATTAAAATTATCATTAAATTTAAGTTATCATTAGATTTTAAGTTATCATTATTATTCTAACATTATCATTATCATTATTTTTTATTAGTATCATTGTTATTATTATCATTATCATTATTGTTATTGTTATTATTATTACTACTGCTACTATTACTATTAGTACTATGTTATTATTATCGTCATTTATAATCATTGTCATCATTATTATATTTTCTATTACAGTTTTTATCATATTCACTATCATCATTATCATCATTACCCTTCTTATCATCCTTACCATTATTACTATTATCCTTTTTTAGTTTCTACTTGGTCTTTGCAGTGATTCGAAAACAGTAATGTATAATTTTGCTTTTTCATAATATTTTGTTTATTTCTTTTGATTTTTTAGTGATTACAGTAAAAAGCATATATCTGTAACCTATAAGACAGTTAATATGAAATATATTTATCAAATAACTATATCAAAAG
>NC_091567.1:36595769-36600769 GCF_042767895.1 Penaeus vannamei
GTAGGGGAGGGAGAGGAGAGAGAGAGAGAGAGTGGGGGTGTGGGGGAGGGAAAGGGTTATGGGGAGGGAAAGAGAGAGAGAGGAGTGGGTTGGGGGGAGGGGGAAGTGGGTTGTGGGGAGGGGGGAGGAGAGAGAGAGAGTGAGACCAGTGGGGAGGGGAGAAAATGGTTGTGGGGGAGGGGGAGGAGAGAGAGAGAGAGAATGGGTTGGGGGGGGGAATAGGGGAAAAAGGAGGAGATGGGGAGGAGAGAGAGTGGGGTGTGGGGGGAGGGGAAAGGGTTATGGGGAGGGGGAGGAGAGAGAGAGAGTGGGGCTGGGTTGGGGGGCTAGGGGGTGGAAAGGAGGGATGGGGAGGAGTGAGAGAGAGGGGTTGGGGGGGGGGCAGGTAGGGAAGGTTATGGGGAGGGAGAGAGAGAGAGAGAGTGGGGTTGTGGAGGGGAGAGGGAAAGGGTGTGTGGGGAGGGGAGGAGAGAGAGATGGGGTTAGGGGGAGGGGGTAGGGGAGAGGGTTGTGGGGAGGGAAGGGTTAGAGAGAGAGGAGTGGGGGTGTGGGGAGGGGAAAGGGTTGTGGGGAGGGAGGGGAGGAGAGAGAGAGTGGGTTTGGGGAGGGGGAGGTGGTAGGGGGAAAAGAGGGAGGGGGAGGGAGAGAGAGAGAGATGGGAGGGGGATGGGGATAAAGAGATTGGCAGAGATAGAGAGAGAGTGGGGGGAGAGGGTGAGATAAAGAAAGAGAGAGAGAGAGGGGGAGTGCCTGGGGGGAGAGACTGACAGACAGACAGAGAGGAAGAGAGAGGGGAGGGGGTGGAAGAGAGAGAGAGTAATAAAGTCCCTGTGTGAAAGGGAATGGAAGGAGGGAGCAAGCGAGAGAGAGAGAGAGAGAGAGAGGGAGAGTGAGAGAGAAATGGAGAGAGAGAGAAAGAGAGAGAGAGAGAGAGAGAGAGAGAAAGAGAGAGAGAGAGAGAGAGAGAGAGAGAGAGAGAGAGAGAGAGAGAGAGAGAGAGAGAGAGAGAGAGAGAGAGAGAGAGAGAGAGAGAGAGGTTTGTATCGACCCATGACAAACAGTGTGCTTTTAACAAATATACATTTTTACAGCCGTGCATTATATACACAATCAATCAAGCTAAATGCAGTAAAATGCAATATTTCATATCTTTTGACTTTATATAACGGCGTAGTATTTTCAGTTCGCATTCACTTAATTCTCTCTGTCTATCAATCAGCTTAAAATCTCAACTATGTTTAAATTTACCTTTATTTAATACTTTACGTTACTCTGACATTTGATTGTGACACTTTCTCTTATATCGTCAACAGACTCTTTGTAATAGCGAACTCGGTACTAATATAGAGGACTGGATTCTTTTTATACCAGTCATGTTGTCTATCAGATGTTAGGAACGTTCTAATTGGCTCCCTACCATAAGCTTGGATGTAACGCTCTTTATGATTGGCCGAGCCAGCGATGCTCACTTGTCTTCTCACAACTTGTCCGATTCCGCAGCCGATGTCTCGTGAAATGTTGTGCCACATTTTTTTCGCCTTTTCCTTCAAGATTTCTTTGAGTTTGGTGTTTAACAGAATTGAAAAGAGAATAAATAAACATGTTATTTGAAAGGATAGTACGGAATTTACCGCTAAACCCAAAAGAAGAGTACAAAAAACAAACTAAAGTCAACCGTCGAGACATTCAATCATCAACATATCCTCATCCAAACATAATAATGAACAACAACCGAAAAAAAAAACATAAAAAGAAAATTTCAAAACCAACGTGTCTGCTTGAAGTCACTCGCCTCACAATTCCTCAAATTCCCTTCGTTTCTACGGCTGTTAAAACTTTGCCAAAGTTAGTTATACAAAGTAAAGAAAAAAAAATCTAACTCAACTTTGCCGTTGTTTAATTAGTAAATCACTCAGGATCCCGAGTTATTCACATAGTAACCTCTCGAAATAGTGAATCGTATTTTAGATGTTTTAGCTCTTCTTCTTTCTTTCTTTCTCTCTCTGTCTCTGTCTCTGTCTCTCTATCTGTCTGTCTGTCTGTCTGTCTGTCTGTCTGTCTCTCTCTCTCTCTCTCTCTCTCTCTCTCTCTCTCTCTCTCTCTCTCACTCTCGCTCTCTCTCTCTCTCTCTCTCTCTCTCTCTCTCTCTCTCTCTCTCTCTCTCTCTCTCTCTCTCTCACACCCTCTCTCAAGCTCGTTCTTTCTCTCCTGCTCTTTCTCTCTTTTTCCCTCTCTCTCGCTTTTCTTCTCTTCTCTTCATTTTCATTCTCTCTCTCTCTCTCTCTCTCTCTCTCTCTCTCTCTCTCTCTCTCTCTCTCTCTCTCTCTCTCTCTCTCTCTCTCTCTCTCTCTCTCTCTCTCTCTCTTTCTCTCACGCTCTCTCTCTCGCTCGCGTTTTTCTCTCTGCTCTCATCTTTTCCTTCTCTATCGCTTCTTTCCTTCTCTTCTCTCTCCATTCTCTCTCTCTCTCTCTCTCTCTCTCTCTCTCTTTCTTTTTCTCTCTCTCTCTCTCTTTCTCTCTCTTTCTCTCTCTTTCTCTCTTTCTTTCTTTCTCTCTTTCTCTCTTTCTCTCTTTCTCTCTTTCTCTCTCTCTCTCTTTCTCTCCCTCTCTCCCTACCCCCCCAACTCTCTATTTCTCTCTCTCTCTGTTGTCATCATCATCATTATCATTATTATCATCATCATCATTAGCATTAGTTACCATTATCATCATTAGCATTATTGTATTATCACCATTATCATTATCATTATTATCACCATCATCATTATTATCTTTATCTTAATGATCATAATTATCCTTCATATCATTCCATCTCTTACACTAATAAAGATAATGAAAATGATGATCATTATCACCATTATCATTACCATTTTCTTACTAATGATGTCATTATCGCCAATTTAATACAGATAATTTTTGAAGTTCTTTAACTAACATGCAAAAGGAAAAAAAAAGTTTTTCATCCCTTTATAGAGCAAAAAATACAAAATGAAAATAGGTAAATAAAATAAAGCAGAAAATAAAGAAGAGAAAGGAGAAGAAGAACATATGTTTTGCATATCTTTACATAGCAAAAATAAAAAGAAAGAAATAAAAAATAAAGAATAAAAATAAAAAAATCTATTGAACAGATACCATCCAGCAAATACCAACTAATACCTTGTTAAATCCTCGAATCCCAAACTGGACTGAATAGCGAATCTGTAATTCTCGTCAAATATTATTCAAAATTTTACGATTAATCTTTTTTTTTCGATTACTGTAGTTAGTACCCCCCCTCCCCCACCCCCCTTCCCCCACCGCCCATCGTATAGCTACAGTGACGAGGAAATTTGTTGACAGATTGTCATGTTACTGTTTAGTGGGGATTCTCTCTCTCTCTCTCTCTCTCTCTCTCTCTCTGTCTCTCTCTCTCTCTCTCTCTCTCTCTCTCTCTCTCTCTCTCTCTCTCTCTCTCTCTCTCTCTCTCTCTCTCTCTCTCTCTCTCTCTCTCTCTCTCTCTCTCTCTCTCTCTCTCTCTCTCTCTCTCTCTCTTTCTCCCTCTGTCTCTCTCTCTCTCTCTCCCTCTTTCTTATATGGCAACGATTCTTTATGACGTCACTCTTACCTGGCAATCATTCTTGATGAAGTCAATTGTATCTGAAAACGATTTATCTTATTTAAAGTTTATCTGGCACCCATTCTGTTTCTTTCTGTCTGTCTATCTCTCTATCAGTTTATCTATATAACTCTAACTCTTTATCTCTCTCTCTCTCTCCCCCCCCACCTCCCTCTCTCCCCCTCTTCCCCCTCCCTCCCCCCACCCCTCCCCCCATCACCCACCCTCCCCCACACCACACCCTCCCTCCCTTCTCTCCCACCCTCCCTCACCCCCTCCTTCTCTCCCTCCCTCCCTCTCACCCTTTCAAAACAAACACAAAACTCATAAACCGGATAAACCATAAACTCTCTATTGTTATCTATTGTAAACGATGATGATAATAATGATAATGATAATGATGATAATATAATAATGATAATGATGATAATGGTAACTAATGCTAAAGATGATGATGATAATTTGATAATGATGATGATGACAACAGAGAGAAAGAGAAAGAGAGAGAGAGAGAGAGAGAGAGAGAGAGAGAGAGAGAGAGAGAGAGAGAGAGAGAGAGAGAGAGAGAGAGAGAGAGAGAGAGAGAGAGAGAGAGAGAGAGAGAGAGATAGGGGGGAGGGAGAGAGAGGTCAACAATGACCACAAAATATGCTAAATCCAGTGATCGCCTCATCGAGTTTTTCACAATCAAGTTTCGAAGCTTTATGTTCGAGTGGGATAGAGCGATAGTTGATAAGAAGAGGAGGTAGAGTGATAGACTGATAAAGAGAGGAGGTAGATTGATAAAGCGAGAGAGAGAGAGAGGAGATAGAGTGATAAAGCGAGAGACAGAGAGGAGATAGATTGATATAGCGAGAGACAGAGAGGAGGTAGATGGATAAAGCGAGAGACAGAGATGAGGTAGATTGATAAAGCGAGAGACAGAGAGGAGGTAGACTGATAAAGCGAGAGACAGAGAGGAGATAGATTGATAAAGCGAGAGAGAGAGAGGAGATAGATTGATAAAGCGAGAGACAGAGAGGAGAGACAGAGAGGAGATAGATTGATAAAGCGAGAGAGAGACAGGAGATAGATTGATAAAGCGAGAGACAGAGAGGAGATAGAGTGATAAAAGGACAGATAGAGATGAGATAGAGGAGAGAGGAGATAAAACGACAGACAAGGAGGAGATAGATTGATTAAACGAGAGATAGAGATGAGATAAAGTGATAAAGCGAGAGACAGAGAGGAGATGGACTGATAAATCGGCACAGAGAGAGGAGATAGATGGATAAAACGGCAGACATAGAGGAAAAAGATTGATAAAACCACAGAGAAGGGAGATAGACTGATAAAACGGCAGAGAGAGAAGAGATAGATGGATAAAACGGCAGACATAGAGGAAAAGGATTGATAAAACGAC
>NC_091567.1:36625769-36628269 GCF_042767895.1 Penaeus vannamei
GCACGAATTGGAAGTAATATTAATCAAAATGTTAATCATAATCTACTGACAGAAGCACACATTTGAAGTGATCATAATATACTGATAGAAGCACGAATTTGAAGTGATATTAATCAAATCATTAATCATGACATACTGATAGAAGCACAAATTTGGTGATATTAATCAAAATATCAATTATAATATACTGATGCACGAATTTGTAGTAATATCAATCAGAATATTAACCATAATACACTGACAGACGCACGAATTTGTAGTAATATTAATTAAAATGTTAATCATAATATACTGATAGACGCACAATTTGAAGTAATATTAATCAAAATATCAATTATAACATACTGATGGACTCACGAATTTGTAGTGGTGTTAATAATACTAATTATAACATACTGATAGATTAGTAATATATTGCTTTTAATGATATGCGTTACCTTTCTCGTTCTGCACGGGGGGAGGAGTCTCAGAGCTGACGTCATCGCCGAGTGTTGCGTCATCCCCTGCTGTGACGTCACTCCTGGTTATGACGTCATTTGAAGATCTCAAGGGAGGGTTGAAGCTTCTTTTTGTCCACCAACCTGATTGAGAATGGTTTTAATGGTGTGTTTTTCGTGTTGTTTTATATGTATGCATTTATACGAGAGGGAATGGGAGAGAGAGAGAGAAGGGAGGCAGAAGAGAGGCAGAGAAAGCGAGAAAGAGAGAGAGAGAGAGTGAGAGAAAGAGGGAGAGGGAGGAAGAGAAAGCGAGAGAGAGAGAGAGAAGAGAGAGAGAAAGCGAGAAAGAGAGAAAGAGAGAGAGAGAGAGAGAGAGAGAGCAAGAGAGGGAGAGAGAGAGAGAGAATGAAAAAAAAAGAAAAATAGACTAACAGAGAGAGAGAATGAGAGGAGAGAAAGAAAGAAAGACAGAGAGCGAGACCCACTGTTCCTCCTCCCTCCTCCTCCTCCTCCCGCCAGACTCCCGCCGAGGATCCCCGCCAGCAGGAGGGCCGCCAGGAGCGCCTTCAGGGACGTCATCGCGAGGGGGTCTTCCCGGTCCCTGAGTCGACGTCTCGGCGAATTCCTCGAAGGAGACGACGTCCGACTGGCGAGGAGGGCGAGGAGGGCGTCCTTATGTCCCCAGGGAGCGAGGGCCGCGTCCGCCCTGCGCAGGCGCCGAAGGGACGCCCGAGGGACGCGGTTCTCCGCTCCGGCAGGAAGCGCCGCGCCGTTTTTCTCGTTTCTTTTTCTTATTTAGGTAATTAACGTGTTTTTTCATTTTATCTTTTTTAATTATGAATTCATTTTTTTCCTCCGTTTCTTTTTCTTCTTTAGATAATTACCGTGTTTTTTATTTCATCTTATTTATTTATGTATTTTTTTTTTCTCTCTCTCGTTTCTTTTTCTTCTTTAGATAATTTACGTGTTTTTTATTTTATTTTATATTATGTATTCTTTTTCTCTCTCTCGTTTCTTTTTCTTCTTTAGATAATTTACGTGTTTTTTATTTATTTATTTATGTATTTATTTCTTTTTCTCTCGTTTGATTTTCTACTTTAGATAATTTACGTGTTTTTTATTTTATTTGATTTATTTATGTATTCTTTTTTCTCTCTCTCTCGTTTCTTTTTCTTCTTTAGATAATTTACGTGTTTTTTATTTTATTTGATTTATTTATGTATTCTTTTTTCTCTCTCTCTCGTTTCTTTTTCTTCTTTAGATAATTTACGTGTTTTTTTATTTTTTTTTCTCTCGTTTTATTTTCTTCTTTAGATAATTACCGTGGTTTTCTATTGATTCATGTTTTTTTTTCTTATCTCGTTTCATTTTCTACCTAGATAATTAACGTGTTTTTTATTTATTCATGCATTTATTTTTTTCTCTCTCGTTTTTTTCTACTTTAGATGAATAGCGTGTTTTTATGTATTTATTTATCTATTCATTTATTTTCGTTGATTTTATTTTTCTTTCTTTTTCTTTTCTTTTTTTCTTTCGTTGAGTCTGCTCGGACTCTCCTTCGGCGGAACGGAAGGCGTGACCGAAGCCGCGTCTCTTGTGCCACTCGGACGAAGCAGAGGCAGATGCGTGTGTGTGTGTGTGTGTGTGTGTGTGTGTGTGTGTGTGTGTGTGTGCGTGTGTGTGTGTGTGTGTGTGTGTGTGTGTGTGTGTGTGTGTGTGTGTGTGTGTGTGTGTGTCTGTGTGTGTGTGTGTGAGTGTGTGTGTGTGTGTGTGTGTGTGTGTGTGTGTGTGTGTGTGTGTGTGTGTGTGTGTGTGTGTGTGTGTGTGTGTGTGTGTGACAAATTAAGCAATTTCTGCTGAGAGAGAGAGAGAGAGCGTTGGAAAGAAAATGAGAGAGAGAGAGATATGGAAAGAGAATGAGAGAGAGAGAGAGAGAGAGAGAGAGAGAGAGAGAGAGAGAGAGAGAGAGAGAGACAGAGAGAGAGAGAGAGAGAGAGAGAGAGAGAGAGAGAGAAATGGAAAGAGAATGAGAGAGAGAGAGATGAAAAGAAAATCAGAGA
>NC_091567.1:36633269-36638269 GCF_042767895.1 Penaeus vannamei
AATCACAATCACAATCGCAATCACAATCACAATCACAATTACAATTACAATTACAATTACAATTATAATTATAATAATCAAACAATAATAGTCATAATAGTCATGATTCCGGTTGTGAATTAATTGTTAAAAGAAAAAAACTTAGATTACCAGTAGAATTATGAACATTAGCTGTAATAATCATCATCATCCAATGAGTTAATTAAATGGTCATGTTGATTGGTTATTAATTGGGGAATAAAATGACCAAAATAGAACGAGAGGAGATGGAGGACTTCAACTGGGATGAAGTACAGACAGACACTTAAGATTTTTTATAGCGTCTGGTATGTTTATCCTGGTTTGCTTGGTTCTTTTTTTTTTTTTTTTTTTTTTTGTCTTCTTTTTTATAGTTTATGTTTGGTTGATTTATTTATTTTTTTATTTCTATTTATTTATTTATTTATTTTTTTTTTTTTATTTTTTTTTTTTTTTTGCTCCTTTTTATAGTTTATGTTTGATAGATTTGTTTATAGTTTTTGTTTGCTTGATAATTTTTCTTCTTTTTTATAGTTTATGTTTGCTTGATTTTTTTTTCTTTTTTGTAGTTCATTGCTTGATTTTCTTCTCTTTTTTTCTTCTTTTTTATAGTTTATGTTTGCTTGATTTCTTCTTCTTCTTCTTTTTCTTCTTTATAGTTCATGTTTGCTAGATTTTTTTCTTCTTTTTTATAGCTAATGTTTGCTAGATTTTTTCTTTTTTTCTTCTTTTTTATAGCTCATGTTTGCTCGATTTTTTTTTTCTTTTTACAGATTATATCATTCGAGGAAGAAATATATACATATACATATTCTGAAGAGGAATGAATTAGATTGAATATCTTCACAGTGCATGGGATATATTTGACCGGTTTCGAATATATCTCCGTCAGAAATACATAAAATGTATATATTTCTGACGAAGATATTATATTTGAAACCAGTTAAATACATCTCTTGTATTGTGAAGATTTTAATTCTCATTCATACCTTTGCTACACTTGTCTCAATGAATAGGTTCATATACATATACATCTGCATTTGTTTGTTTATCAAAGAAAAATACCTGCTTATTGTACAAATGAAATTGACCCAAATAGTTCTATTTAATTGACCTTTCACATAATCACAAGGAAATATAAATGAGAATCCATCATTGAATATATTCCTCTTAAATCATAAAATAAATCACTGATGAAACAATATGAAAGTGTTTTAGAACCTGAGACTTCAACTCAATCATGATCTAAGCTCTATCTCCATTGCATTGATAATCACACAATCTCTTCAATGATACGACTTCATATCAGAATAAGACATTTCAACAAATAGATCATAATCTATCTGATTCGGTTTCCACTGCTGAATGTCTTTCATATCAAGTGCAAATCAGGAAATGTTATATGGAGTCCAAATTTAATGTAATTCTATATCATTGTTATTATTGTTATCATAATCGTTATTCATTGTCATTATTGGAGTCCAACCTTAATGTAATTCTATATTGTTATTGTTATTATAATCGTTATCATTGTCATTATCATCTTCATTGTTATTATTGTTATTATTATTGTTATCAATGCCATTGTTGTTATTATTATCATTATCATTATGATAATTACTGTTATTAATATCATTTTTGTTGTTATTATTATCATTTTTATTAATAGTAGCAGCAGTACTGATATTCTGTTTCATTGTATTATTATTATCATCATCATTATCATTACTGTCATTACTGTTATTATCATTATTGTTATTATTACCATTATTAATATCATTAATAGAAGCAAAAGTACTAATATTCTGTTTCATTGTATTATCATCATCCATATCTTCTCCCTTCTTCTGCCTCTCCAATCAGCTCCCCCTATTTCTCTCAGCGGATTCTGGCCTGGGACGTAGAGCGACAGTGCCAAGGACACAGTGCCACCTTGGGATGGGCACCTCTCGAAGGCCGGAAGGAGAAGAGAGGAGTGCCACGTGTTTCACTGCGGTATTTGCGTCGTCTGAGATCGCATCTGTGAAAAAAAATATATATATATATTTAATTTTTTTTTCTTCGAGTTTCCAATTACACAATAAGATTCAAAAGACTAAAAGACTAAACGGTGGTAAAAAGAAGTGAGATAATAATGAAAATGATCATAATAATGATAACAGTGATAGTAGTAATAATGATAATGATGATAATGATAATGATTATGATAATAATAATAATTGTAATAATAGTAATAATAATGGTAATGATAGTGATAGTAATGATAATAATGATAACGACAATAAAAGCAATAATGATAGTAGCAATAGCAATAACAACAATAGTAACAATAATGGCAATCGTTATAATAATAACAGAGAGAGAGAGGAGACAGACAGAGAGAGAGAGAGGAAGAGATAGATAGACAGATAGATAGATAGAGAGAGAGAGAGAGAGAGAGAGAGAGAGAGAGAGAGAGAGAGAGAGAGAGAGAGAGAGAGAGAGAGAGAGAGAGAGAGAGAGAGGAGACAGAGAAAGAGAGAGAGAGAGAGAGAGAGAGAGATGATTCTCTTGAATTTTGCTTTACCTTCCGTGACGTCATTCAGAAGGCCCATTGGCGATCTTTTCGTCCACCAGCCTGGAAAGATAGGGATACATACATATCTTTATTCGCTTTTTATGTTGTTGGTTATATGTATTGGTATCATAGTGAATTGAGCTAATTATAGGGACAATATTTTCTTTCTTTCTTTATGAGTCGTAGTGTTAGCTGTTGCTGAGGGAGAGAATGAGTGAAAGAGAGAGAGAAAGAGAGAGAGGGAGAGGGAGAGGGAGAGGGAGAGAGAAAGATAGAGAGAGAGAGAGAGAGAGGGGGGGGGATAGAAAGAAAGAAAGATAGATAGATAGATAGAGAGAGAGAGAGAGATGGAGGGAGGGAGAGAGAGAGAAGGAAAGAGAGAGATAGATAAATAGATAGATAGAGCGAGACCCACTGTTCCTCCTCCCTCCTCCTCCTCCTCCCGCCAGACTCCCGCCGAGGATCCCGGCCAGCAGGAGGGCCGCCAGGAGCGCCTTCAGGGACGTCATCGCGAGGGGGTCTTCCCGGTCCCTGAGTCGACGTCTCGGCGAATTCCTCGAAGGAGACGACGTCCGACTGGCGAGGAGGGCGAGGAGGGCGTCCTTATGTCCCCAGGGAGCGAGGGCCGCGTCCGCCCTGCGCAGGCGCCGACGGGGAAGCGAGAAAAAGCCTTCGAGATTTTTTTTTTCACGTTAGGAAGGAATATCAGAAATTTCATGTAAAAATGTTCACTTTTCTTTTGTACATGAAAAGGGGATATAAAGTTATTTATCTTTATTCTTTATCTTTATCTCTCGTTTTTTTTTTTCTTATATTAACAAGGAACGCCAGAAATTTCATATTAAAAATGACAAAATTATTATTTTTTTCTTTTTTTTCTCTTTTTTTCTTTTGTACACGAAAAAGGGAATATAAAGTGAGAGTTCTTTATCTTTATTCTTTATCTTTATTCGTTTTTTTCTTACATTAAGAAGGAACATCAGAAATTTCAAAACATTTTCTTTTTTCTTTTTTTCTTTTTTGTTCACGAAAAAGGGAACATAAAGCAATATTTTCCCATCAGAAATTCCAAAACTTTTTTTTTTTTTTTTTTTTTGATACACGAAGAACATAACGCTATATCTCCCCCCTTCTTCTTAAACGCTTTACAACCATAATTATTCATTCATTAGCTTAGAGAGCCACTTCGTTCCTCTATTCCTCTCGTTGCATGGGTCAGGTCGTTAAATAAAGCAAGATTTCTATTCATTGCAAAGATATTAACATAATAGAGTCCGTTTCGAATATTTTCTTAAAAATGGAGAAAAAATCATAAGGTTCATATTTGTGAATTGATGTAAGCGAATTTTTTTATATGGATATTTGTACGTTATGGTTTTAAGGTTAATTATTTTCTGTTATTCTTTAAATAGAAAGAATATTATCGAATTCTTAGAATGAGTATCAAGATACTCTGAAATGAATGGGATTTTTTAACCAACTTTTGCATATTTTATTTGTTACTGTAAGTAATTGAAAAATATTTGAAGCTTATATCTTTTTCTTTCTATTTCTTTTCGTCTCCCTCTCTCCCTCTCTAGAAAGCTGCTTACATCTTCCTGTCTTCGTATTTTTCTGTTTCTCTTTTTTTTATCTCAGTTTCTCCTATCTATCATTTTCTGTCTCTTATTTTCTCCTATCTCTTTTTTTTTTTTTTGTCTCTCATTTTGTCCTCTTTCTCTTTCTCATTGTCTCTCATTTTCTCTTATCTCTTGTTCTATTTGCCTCTCATTTTCTCTTATCTTTCATTCTTTTTTATTTCTCATGTTCTCCTATCTCTCATTCTCTTAGTCTCTCATTTTCTCTGTCCCATTCTCTGTCTCTCATTCCCTTCTCTTTCTCTTTTTCTTTGTCTCTCATTTCCTTCTCCTTTTCTTTCTCTACAATTTTGTCCTCTCTCTCTTTTTCTCCTTGTGTTTCATTTTCTCCTCTGTCCGTTCGTCTCTATCTATCAATCTCTATCTACTTTTATTTTAAGATAATAAACCCGAAACACAGGAAGTTATATTCATCATACAAAATACTTAGAACTGATTTTTTTCCTTATAAATATCGTTGTTATATGATTTCGGAAACGGATAAAATCTGTCGATACTTTTATGTAAATTTTTATGTTTAATTGTTGTTTATCCTCTCAATACACCCGGCTAAAATTGAATCTTTTTCTTATAAATATCAACATTATTTTGTTCACATGATTTCAGAAATAGCTATGATCTGTCAATAATTTTATGCAAATTTTTATGTTTAATTATCGTTTATGCTCTCAATACACCTGGCTAAAATTAAATCTTTTCCTTATAAATACCAATAGTTTTTTATTTATATGATTTCAGAAATAGCTTTTTTGTTCATATGATTTCAGAAATAGCTGTAATCTGTCAAT
>NC_091567.1:36666782-36668184 GCF_042767895.1 Penaeus vannamei
ACACTTTATTCATTATTTTATGTATGTATTAACAGCTGGTCAGCCAATTTGCATGAATAACGTATGTACACTTTATTCATTATTTTATGTATGTATTAACAGCTGGTCAGCCAATTTGCATTAATAACGTATGTACACTTTATTCATTATTTTTAATATGTATTAACAGCTGGTCAGCCAATTTGCGTTAATAACGTATGTACACTTTATTCATTATTTTATATATGTATTAACAGCTGGTCAGCCAATTTGCGTTAATAACGTATGTACACTTTATTCATTATTTTATATATGTATTAACAGCTGGTCAGCCAATTTGCGTTAATAACGTATGTACACTTTATTCATTATTTTATATATGTATTAACAGCTGGTCAGCCAATTTGCGTTAATAACGTATGTACACTTTATTCATTATTTTATATATGTATTAACAGCTGGTCAGCCAATTTGCGTTAATAACGTATGTACACTTTATTCATTATTCTATATATGTATTAACAGCTGGTCAGCCAATTTGCGTATAATTGTGTATTTGCCTGCTGGTTTCGGCACAATAATTATTAATAGTTAAATTTCAGTTGATAATGTTACATTTATTTTATTATTCTATATATATTGAAGTTAACATATAATTGTAATAATAACATATGTGTTATTTATTCATTAAATTTATATAGTACAAAGAGTTTGGTTATTAAATTAAATAAGTAATATGTACATTTCATTTCATTATTCTATATAATAAAAATAATATTATTAAAGCTAATTGTAAGATAATCATAATGATATCAGTACTCGATCTGGCAATACGCAATAATCATCGTCAATTGAATCGTCACCCCCGATCGTTTAGATCCAATCGACCGCATTCACTCCGATTCTCCGCACGCTTAAATTTGAGATTTACATGTTCTTCATCGGTCTGCACTATCCGTACTTATCTCGGCTCCACTTCATACTATACTACTATCTTATTACCTTATTCCATTTATTTATTTATTATCTTAGATTAATAGTCTATTAAAAGTTATTCAATATATCGTTAATATACCATCCTTCTTTGGTGCTAATTCACCATCAAATTCCATCATCACTATATTTTTAACAATATCTTGTATTATCAAATCATATATATTATTTCACTATCACAAATCCCAATAAGTAAGCCTTTTTCACAATCTCGCAGCTTTTTTTCTTATTTTTCCCACATTTTCACAATACCTCACTATATTCACTACAATCTCACAGCCTTTTAGTCCTTTTTACATTTTTTTTCACAATACCTCACTATATTCACTACAATCTCACAGCCTTTTAGTCCTTTTTACATTTTTTTTCACAATACCTCACTATATTCACTACAATCTCACAGCCTTTTAGTCCTTTTTACAGTTTTTTT
>NC_091567.1:36668684-36671184 GCF_042767895.1 Penaeus vannamei
CAACAAAAAATAAAAATAATAAAATAACAACAACAGCAATAATAATATTAATGATGATGATACTGATACTACTACTACTAATAATAACAATAATAATAAGTGTGTGTTCTTGTGTGTGTATGTGCGTATGTGTGTGTTTTTGCTCTTTCGCACCTGTGTATATGCACACGATTATACACCACTATAACACACACAAAGAATTAAAAGAAATAAAAAGAAAACACACAACACTCAACCACTAAGAGGAAAAGAGGAAAGTGTCCTTGCAGTAAACAACACAAAGAAAAAGCTTCATCCCTGCCACGGCTTCTTGACATCATCGAAAGATATATATTTATATACAATAGTCCCAAGATCTCATAAATAATAAACAACTCGGTGTCTGGGGGAGCGAGAGGTCTCACGCCATAAGTAGCTGTGTGTTCCTAATGTGCGAGATTGGGGACACTGCGTAAAAAGCGCAGGTTGAGGAAATTGGGCTGAATGTGTAAATTAAAGAGGAGGATGGTAGAATCTTTAAATTTATTTTTGGGTGCGTGTTTTAGTCTCTCTGTCTGTCTGTCTTTCCTTCTCTCTCTCTCTCTCTCTCTCTCTTGATCTCTCTTTGTTTGTCTCTCCTTCTTCTATATCTCTCTCCCTCTCCTTGTCTCTGTCTGTCCGTCTTTCCTTTTCCATCTCTCTCTCTCTCTCTCTATCTCTCTCTCTTTCTTTTCTCTCTCTCTCTCTCTCTCTCTCTCTCTCCTCTCTTCTCTCTCTCTCTCTCTTTCCCTCCCCTCTCGGCCCTCTCCTTCCTCCCTCCCTCTCCTCTCCTCCCTCCTCAATTTCCTCCCACCTCTCCTCCCTCTCCCTCCCTCCCTCCCTCCCTCTCTCCTCCCCTCCCTCCCTCCCCTCCTCTCTCTCTCCTCTCCTCCCCTCCCTCCCTCCTCACCCCCCCTTCCTCCTCCTCCCCTCCTCTCCTCTCTCTCTCTCTCTCAACCTTCTCCTCCCCTCCCTCCTCCCTCCCTTCCTCCCTCCTCCTCCTCCCTCCCTCCCTCCCTCCCTCCCTCCCTCCCTCCCTCTCTCTACGTTAAATGTGTAAATCAAGCAAACTCTAAAGAAAGCATAAATTCGACAAACAGAAGCTCGTGCACATCCAGGGCACTTTGCAGAGTATATACACAGCTTCAGTAAATCATTTAGATTGTTGATGACCCGAGAATTTTGTAGACTGTAGATTGGGGGAAGAAGAGGGAGAGGAGGAGAAGGATGAGAGTGTGGAGTGGAGAATGGGGGTAGAAGAGGGAGAGGAGGAGAAGGATGAGAGTGTGGAGTGTAGAATGGGGGAAGGAGAGGGAGAGGAGGAGAATGATGAGAGTGTAGAATGGAGGAAGAAGAGGGAGAGGAGGAGAAGGATGAGAGTGTGGAGTGTAGAATGGAGGAAGAAGAGGGAGAGGAGGAGAAGGAGGAGAGTGTAGAATGGGGGAAGAAGAGGGAGAGGAGGAGAAGGATGAGAGTGTGGAGTGTAGAATGGGGGAAGAAGAGGGAGAGGAGGAGAAGGAGGAGAGTGTAGAACGGGGGAAGGAGAGGGAGTGGAGGAGAAGGATGAGAGTGTAGAATGGGGGAAGAAGAGGGAGAGGGGGGGAAGGATGAGAGTGTGGGAGGTAGAATGGGGAAGAAGAGTGGGGGAGGAGGAGAAGGATGAGGGAGGTGGAGGTAGAATGGGGGGAAGGAGAGGGGAGGAGGGAGAAGGATGAGAGTGTGGAGGTAGAATGGGGGAAGGAGAGGGAGAGGAGGAGAATGATGAGGTGTAGAATGGAGGAAGAGAGAGGGAGAGAGAGAAGGATGAGAGTGGAGGTAGAATGGAGGAAGAAGAGGGAGAGGGAGGAGAAGGATGAGAGTGTAGAATGGGGGAAAGGAAGAGGGAGAGGGGGAGAGAAGGATGGAGAGGAGGAGAATGGGGGAAGAAGAGGGAGAGGAGGAGAAGGATGAGAGTGTAGAATGGCGGAAGAAGAGGGAGACGAGGAGAAGGATGAGAGTGTAGAATGGGGGAAGAAGAGGGAGAGGAGGAGAAGGATGAGAGGTGGGAGGAAGAATGGGGGAAGAAGAGGGGAGAGGGAGGAGAAGGATGAGAGGTAGGAATGGGGAAAGGGAAGAGGGAGAGGAGTGAGAAGGATGAGAGCGTAGAATGGAGGAAGAAAAGGGAGAGGAGGAGAAGGATGAGAGTGTAGAATGGGGGAAGAAGAGGGAGAGGAGGAGAAGGATGAGAGTCTAGAATGGGGGAAGAGGGAGAGGAGGAGAAGGATGAGAGTGTAGAATGGGGGGAAGAAGAGGAAGAGAAGAAGAAAGATGAGAGGAAGATAGTTTAAGGCAGAACGAATAGTTAATTGAAGTTCCTGTTCAGATCGAAGGCAAAGATTAAAAAGAACGTACACACTATATTGAAAATACGTACGTTCTGTTATAGAGGCTTTGTAGGCTGTATATAAAGTTTAAATCGTGCAGTAAAGGCACACCAGATTGC
>NC_091567.1:36676184-36678684 GCF_042767895.1 Penaeus vannamei
ACTATCCATAGATATGTATCCATATCATCATTTTCTCTCATTTTTATCCAAAAGTGTCCATGAATAAAAATATCCCAAAATAAATAAATAAATGAGGATTGTCGTAAGGATAAATCACAGGGTTTCAGGATGCGGGTTTCAGCAGGGAATTTTTGGGTGTGGTTAGTGTGGTAAGTCTTTTTATTTCTTCTTCTTCTCCTCCTCTTTCTTCTTCTTCTTCTTCTTCTTCCTCTTTGTCTTTTTCTTCGCCTTCGTCCTCTTCTTCTTCTTCTTGTTATTATTATTATTATAATTATTCGTCTTTTTCTTCTTCTTTTTCATTTACTTCGCCTTCTTCTCCTTCCTAGTATTATCATTCTCCTTCTCCTTCTTCTTCTACCTCCCTCCTCCTCCTCTTCCTCCTCTTTCAGCTGTACCATCTTCCCATCCTCCATCCTTCTCGTCCTCATCCTATCTATCCAGCTCTACCTCCTCCTCTCCTTTCCATCCTACCACCCTCCTCCTTTCAATCCTCTTCCCTATCCTTCACCCTCTCATCTCTCCTCCTCCTTCCCCTCCCCTACTTCCGCCTCCTCCAATTTCATTCTCTCCTCCTTCCCCTCTTCCCTCTATCATCTCCAGAGCTACAGTCCCTCTCCTCCTTCTCCTTCTCTTCCTCCTCTTTCTCCCCCTCCCCCCCTCCCTCCTTCCTCCTTCCCTCCTTCTCTCCTCCTCCCTCCCCCTCCTTCCTCCCTTCTTCCTCCTCCCTCCTTTCCTCCTTCTCTCCCCATCCCCAGAGCCACATGTCCTCCTCCTCCTTTCCCTCCTCCATGTATTCCTCCCACTACCCTTTCTTCCTCCCTCCTCCTTCCTCCTTCCCTTCCTTCCCTCTCCCATCCTCTATAGAGCTACAAGTCCCCCCTCCTCCTTCCTCCCTCTTCCCCTTCCTCCTCCATCCCTCCCTCCTTCCTCCTTCCTCCCCCTCCTTCCACCTTCCTCTCCCTCCCCTCCATCCTCCTTTCCTCCCTCCATCCTCCCTCTCTCCCTCCATCCTCCTCTCCCTCCTTCCTCCTCCCCCTTCCCCCCTCCCCCCCCCCTCTCCAGAGCTCCATGCCCCCCCCCCCACCCCCCCATTTATGAGCACAGTGACGAAGCAGAGGCGGCCACATGACCACCTCAAAGCAACAATTTCGAGCCAATTAAGCGATGAGGAGTCTCTAAGTGCTTTTCTCTTGTTTCGCTATTTATCATCATCCTTATCTTGTCTCTCTTTTCGGGGCGTGGGAGGGCGAGCGGGAGAGGGCGAAAGGGGGTGTGGTGGTTGGATGGATGGAGGAAGGGAGGGCGGGGGAGGGCGGGGTTGGGTAGGTGAGTGGGTTTGGGGGAGTTGGGGGAGTGCGGGGGGATTGCTGGACATGGGGGGGGAGGGGGATGCTGAATATAAGGGGGGGAGGAGGCAGAGGGAGGAGGTGGAGGGGGAGGAAGAGGAGGAGGCGGAGGAGGGGGAGGCGGGAGGAGGGAAGAGGAGGCGGAGGGAGGAGGAGAAGGTGGAGGAGGAGGAAGAGGAGAGGAGGGGAGGAAGAGGAGTAGGCGGAGGAAGAAGGGGAGGAGGAGGAGGAAGAGGAGGGGGAAAGCTTTAAGTGAGGGAGGGGGAAGCCAGACTGTGGTGGGGGTGCGGGGTGTGGGCGGAGAAGCTAGACATGAGGGAGGAGGAGGAGGAAGTGTAGGGGAAAGCTAGACATAACAGGAGAATGCGGGGGAGGAGGAAGGGAGAGAGAGAGAGAGAAAGATAACATGAGATAGAAAGAGACAGAAAAAAGAGCCCAATTCTTCTCATTTTTTTTTTTTTTTAAATACCCTTTCCTTCCCATCCCCCACCCCCTCCCCCCTTATCCGCGTGAGTACAAGACCTCCCCCCCTCTCCCTCCCCCACCGCCCCCTACATTAGCATTTCTGGGACGCGCGAAATGATGTACATTTAATTACAAACCACACGGACGGGGATTCCAAAACGTGATTTTTTTTTTCTTTAATCTCTCTTCTTTTTCTCTACTCTCTCTTCTTGGCATTTCCTCTCTTTCCCCTGCTTCGTCTCGCCCGCATTCTTGCTCTTGCTCGCTCTTCCTTATTCGTTATATGATTATAGGTCTTCTTTCTCTTTCTTTGTCTGTTTTATGTCGCTCTTTCTCGCTTTCTTTCTCTTGTTCATTTTTTTCTGTCTTTATTTTATTTCTCTTTTTCTCTGATTCTATTTCCCTTTATCTATATATTTCTTTTTTTCCGTCTTTTTTCTACGTCTTCTTCCTTTTGATGTTGTTTCTTTTTCTTCTTCTTCTTCTCTTTCTTTTTGCTTGTCTTCCTCATCTTCCTCTTCCCACCCTGTCTCCTCCTTTTATCATCTTCCTTTCATTCATACTTTTCATATTTTTTCTCTTCCTCCCCCTTTCGTACTTTCCTCCTTTTCCTACTTCCTCTTTACCTTGTCTCATTTCCTCTTTCTCCTCCTCCTTCTCTTCCCCCT
>NC_091567.1:36691184-36693684 GCF_042767895.1 Penaeus vannamei
ACCAAGAGGGGAAGGAGAAGGAGAGAAGGAGAGGGAGGTACAACAAGGGTGGAGGAAGGGGATTGAAGGAGGTTAGGGTAGGGGGGGGGGCAGGAAGAAGGAGGGGGAGTGGGGGTAAAGATCAGGAAGAAGGAGGGAGGGTGAAGTTGCACGTGAGACGCGTGGCTCCCTTTCTCTCTCTCTCTCCCTTTCAATTTCTCTTTCTTCCCCAGCATCTTAGATCTTAATTCTTTATCAATTATTTTCACATGTCTCTTAGAGGACGCCATAATATCTCTCATCTCATTTTTTATTGATTAATTAATTTCGTATCAGAGGTTGACGTCGCTCTATGTCAACTATGTAATATCTCATCAACGACTTTTTATTATCATCATTTTTTATCTTATTTTGTTTTATTTTATTTATTTATTATTTTACCACATCCTCACCTTATATACTTTTCTTTCATAATTTCTTTTCATTTCTTTATTTGCTAATTTTCGTGATTATTCTTGTTTTTTCTTTTTCCTTTTCTTCATTATTATTATTATTTTTTTATTCTCTTCCTTCATTTTTCCTTTTCCCTTTTCTCTGCATTTCCTCTTTTTCTCTTTTTTCTTCCTCTTTCTTCATTTCCTCTTTTTCTTGTTCTTTTGTTTTTCTTTCCTCTTACTTCTTCCTCCTTTTTGCTTCATTTCCCTTTTTTCTTTCTTCCTTTTTCTGTATTTCCTCTTTTTCTTTCTTCATTTACTCTTTTTCTTCTTCTTTTCTCTGCATTACCTCTTTTTCTCCCTCTTTCTTCTTTTCTTTCTTCATTTCCCCTTTTTCTTCTTTTTTTTCTCTCTTCCTTTTCTGCATTACCTTTTTTTCTCCTTCTTCCTTCTTTTCTTCTTAATTTCCCCTTTTTCTTCTTCTTTTTCTCTCTTCCTTTTCTGCATTTCCTCTTTTTCTTCCTCTTCCTTCTTAATTTCTTCTTCTCTCTTCCTTTTCTGCATTACCTCTTTTTCTCCCTCTTCCTTCTTCTCTTTCTTAATTTCCCCTTTATCTTCTTCCTTTTCTGCATTTCCTCTTTTTCTTCCTCTTCCTCTTTTTCTTCTTCATTTCTTCTTTTTCTCTCTTCGTTTTTTTCTTGGCGTTATGAATATTAATGTCTTGTTATGATTTTTTCCTCGACCTTCGCTCATTATTCTGCTTCGTCATCTTAAAGAGTACAGTAATTAAGAGACGTTTATGGCCCATGAGAAAGAGGGAGAGGGAGGGAGAGAAGAGGGAGGGAGAGGGAGGAGGGAGGGAGAGAGGAGGGAGGAAAGGAGGAAGGGAAGGAGGAAGGGAGAGGGAGGATGGGAGGAGGAAGGGAGGGAGAGGGAGGGCAAGGAGGAAGGGAAGGAGGAAGGGAGAGGGAGGATGGGAGGAGGAAGGGGGAGGGGAGGAGGGTAGGGAGGGAGAGGGAGGGTGCAAGGAGGGATGGGAGAGGGAGGGCAAGGAGGGAGGGAGGAGGGAGGACGGAGGACGAAGGAGGAGAGGGGAAGGAGGGATGGGAAGTGGGAGGAAGAGAGGAGAAGAGGGAAGGACGAGGAGAGAGAGGAGGGAGGGGAGAAGAGGGAGAGAGAGGGGTAGGGAGGGGAGTGGAGGGAGGGGAGGAGTGAGGGAAAGGAGGGAGGAGGAGAGGGGAGGAGGGGCAAGGAGGGAAGGAGGGAGAGGAGGAGGACTGAAAGGGAAGAGGAAGGGGAGGGAGGGAGGGAGAGAAAAGGAGAGGGAGGAGTAGGAGGGTTGGAGAAGATGGATGGAAATAAGAGGAGGGAGGTGGAGGAGGAGGGAGGAGAAGAAGAAGAAGAAGAAAGAAGAAGAAGAAGAAGAAGAAGAAGAGAAGAAGAAGAAGAAGAAGAAGAAGAAGAAGAAGGAGAAGAAGAACAAGCAGAATAAGTAGAAGAAGAAAAAGGAGAAACAGAAGCGGAAGAAGTTAAAGACGAATGAAAAGGAAAATTAATCCAAAAAGAAGATAATGATTGTGAAAGAAGAAGAACACAAAGAAAAAGAAAAAAGAAAAAAGAAAACGCAAACTGGAAAACAAAGCGACGGACCCGCGCCTCCACCCCCCTACCCCACCCCCCATCCCCGTCTGCCTCTTCGTCTTGGCGAGACAAAGATGCTGCGACTTTAGGTATTCAACTTCCACCAGCTCATTTGCAAGCCTCGAAGTCCAAGTTGCATCACAGCGTTTAAATTCCAGGGCGTATTGCAGCGTCCTCCTTGCATCGGCAATAGTGTTACCAGGCGGACTCGGCCATACTTCTCTGTCCTTCGAAAATTCAAAATTGCGTATCGGTGGCCGCGCGTGATTGGCTGGCGCGCGCTCGTTCGTATGGGTTGTAAGTGTCTTGGTTATGTGTTCGTTTTTTTTTTCTAAAATCAGTTTTTTTTTTTGTTTTTTGTTTTTTTTTGGTTTGGGTAAAGAGGTATAATCTAGAACTATTTACAAGAAGTAGGGAAATTAAACAAAACACAAAATGCCGGTATC
>NC_091567.1:36701184-36703684 GCF_042767895.1 Penaeus vannamei
AGACATAATAAACATAAAACAAGGAATAAACAATAAATAAACATAAATAAACAAGACACGAACTCAGACATAACCTCCCCCCCCCCTAAAAAAAAAAATCCACTTAAAAAAAAAAAAAACAAAAAAATAACAAGAACTTCCAACATGAAATCCTTGACACACTGTCATGAACTAGCCTCGCATGACACAGGAGAGTCTGCATGACCGGGGCATGCTTACTCAAAGAGCCTTTTCCCTGATCTGATAAAGTTTTATTGGGCATGAGGAAAATTAATGATACATAAGTGGAATAATAAAAGAGGAAGTAAACAGGAGAAGTTGAAGGATAATAAAAAAAAAAGAAAAAAAAATTGGATAACAAGGTCAGAGTGCTTTATGCGCAGGCACGCACGCACGCACACACACAGACATACGCACATGTATGTATGAATGTATTATGTATATATTTATGTGCGTAAGTATGTTTGGAATGTATGTCACACACACACACACACACACACACACACACACATGTATGTATGAATGTATTATGTATAAATTTATGTATGTAAGTATGTTTGATATGTATGTCACACACACACACACATGTATGTATGAATGTATTATATATAAATTTATGTATGTAAGTATGTTTGATATGTATGTCACACACACACACACACATGTATGTATGAATGTATTACGTATATATTTATGTATGCAAGTATGATTGAAATGTAAGTTACACATACACACATGTATGTATGAATGTATTATGTATATATTTATGTGTGTAAGTATGTTTGAAATGTATGTTACACACACACTTGTATGTATGAATGTATTATGTATATGTTTATGTATGTATGGATGGAATGTTTGTATGTTATGTATGCGTGTTTGTATGTACGTATGAATGTATGTGTGTATACATGTATGTATACAAACATAAACAAACAAAAAACAAACAACAGAAAACAGAATTCAAAGAAAAAAAACACGAAACAAACAAAACAAATAAACAGAAACCAAAGACCAAACACATACACACACACGAGACAAACAAACAAAACAAATAAACAGAAATCAAAGACAAAAAAAAACACATACACGAGACAAAAAATCAAACAAACAACAGAAACCAAAGACAAAAAAAAAAAAAAAAGACACACACAGGAGACAAAAACCCAAACCCAAAACCAAAACCAAAACCAAAACAAACAAAAAACAACAACCCACGCAAAGACAACAAGCAGATCACCATCGCATGGCTTTGCATGGCTAATCCCGGAGGCCTATCTCCCTGGATACAAGCAGCCATTACCTCGGCTTCGGATGGGCTGCCTGCGTGACCCTCTCGTGCATGAGGGGTAAGCAAGCACTGCGGGAGGAGGTGGTGGTGGTGGTGGTGGGGGGAAGGTGGAGGGGAAGGGGGAGTGGGAGGGGGGAGGAGGGAGGTGGGAGGTGGGAGGTGAGGGAGAGGGAGGAGGGGAGGGGGTTGAGAGGAGGGGAAGGGAGGATTGAGAGGAGGAGGGAGGGGAAAGGGGGAGGTGGTGGTGGGGAGGTGGAGAGGGAGAGGTGGTGGGGGAGGGGGATGGGAGGAGGGGAGAGGAGGGTTGGAGGAGGTGGAGGGAAGGGAAGGGAGGGAAATCGCCAGGAGGAGGTGAAGATGATGGGTGGAGAAATGAAGAGGAGAGGCAGAGAAGAACGAAGGGAGAAGGACGAGTGAAGGAAAGAGGAGAAGAAGGAGAGAAAAGAGGAAAGATAGAAGAAGACGAGAAAGAAGAAGAAGAGTAAGAAGAGGAGAATTGACGAAGACCGGAGAGGAGAAAGAGGAGAAGAAGAAGGAAAGAAGGGAATTGAGGAGGACCAGAGAGGAGAAAGAGGAGAGGGAGAAGAGAAAGAGGAGAGGGAGAAGGGAAAGAGGAGAGGGAGAGGAGAAAGAGGAGAGGGAGAGGAGAAAGAGGAGAGGGAGAGGAGAAAGAGAAGAGGAGACGAAGAGCAGAAAGAGGAGAAGAGGGAGAGGGAGACGAAGAAGAGACGGAAAAAAAAGTTTTATGGACTGCCCCCGCTTCACCCTGTCATGGAACAGCATTACACGCGCACTTACTGCAGCGGTGATGTGTGCAGTGTTCTGTCACGCTTCTGCTTTCCCTTTCCCTCGCGGGGGGGGGGGGGGGGGCATGAGGGCGCACGCACACACATACATACACACACGTACATCGACGGAGTGGAAGATACGTAAGCTTACAGAGATACAGAATGAGATGAATGCACACATACACACATAAACACACACACACAAACACACACACACAAACACACACCGACGTTTGCGCGCAAGGAAACACAACACTTACAGCGATCACGCGATGGCAACACATCCCTCCCGCGTGCCATAACGTACCTGCAAAAAACGTAACAAATATTAACATGATGTTTATTCCCGCATTTACAACCTGAATAAAAATGCTCTTTGAAAACACGATAAGCCCTTCTTGAAAATACACAGGAGGTAAAC
>NC_091567.1:36711184-36713684 GCF_042767895.1 Penaeus vannamei
GGGATGAGCTGGCGGGGGTGGGGGGAGGAGGGGGAGGGGGAGGGGGTGAAGGAGGAGGGGAGAGGGGGGGAGGGATGGGTGGGGAGAGGAGAGGGGGAGGGGATGAAGCTGGTGGATGTGGGGACGAGGGAGGGGAGGGAAGGGGAGGGAGGGGTAGGGGAGGGCTAGGGGGAGGGGGAGGGGAGGATAATGATAGGACAGGAGGGGATGATGAAATAGGATGAGATGGAAGGATACGATGAGAAGATGAGAAGAGAGGATGAGAGAGTGAGAGTGAGGGAGAGAGAGAGAGAGAGAGAGAGAGAGAGAGAGAGAGAGAGAGAGAGAGAGAGAGAGAGAGAGAGAGAGAGAGAGAGAGAGAGAGAGAGAGAGAGAGAGACAGAAAGAGGAAGAGAGCGAGCGAGAGAGAGAGAGAGAGAGAGAGAGAGAGAGAGAGAGAGAGAGAGAGAGAGAGAGAGAGAGAGAGAGAGAGAGAGAAAGAAAGAAAGAGCGGGAGCGAGAGACAGACAGACAGAGACAGAGACAGACAGACAAACAGACAGAGAAAGAGAGAGAAAGAGGCTGAGATAAAGAAATCCAAAAACACCCCAAAGATACAAGAGAACCAGACACACACAACCCTCTCCTCCCCCTCCCCCCCCACACACCTAGCGATACACACACAGAAAAAAAGAAAGAAAAGAATTAGACGGAAGACTAAAACCCTTGAAATATATCTTATATCTCTGAAAGAAATGTTTCCCCAACACCTGCAATCACAGCCGCTAGTCCCGGGCAATCTGCAATGGCGACCGTTCATCATTGCAACAAGGGGGGGAGGGGGGAGGGAGGAATGGGGGAGGGTGGAAGGCTGGGGAGAGAGGGGGAAGGAGAAGGGAGAGGCGAGAGGAGAGGGGGTGGAAGGGGGGAGGAGAGAGGGGGAAGGCTGGGTGGAGAGAGGGAGGAGAAGGGGGGAGGCGAGAGGGGAGAGGGGGGTGGAAGGCGGGGTAGAGAGGGTAGAAGGCGGGGGAAGAGAGGGGAAGGCGGGGGAGAGGGGGGGAAGGCGAGAGGGGAAGGAGAAGGGGTGTGTGGAAGACAGGGAGAGAGGGGGAAGGCGAGAGGGGAGAGGGGGGGTTGGAAGACGGGGAGAGAGGGGGTGGAGGCGAGAGGGAGGGGAAGGGGAAGGAGGGAAGGCGAGAGGGGAAGGGGAAGGGGGAGGGAGGCTGGGGAGAGAGGGGGAAGGCGGGGGAAGAGAGGGGGAGGCAAGAGAGGGGGAGGAGGCTGGGAGAGAGAGAGGGAAAGCGAGAGGGGAGAGGGTAAGAGGGGAGAGGGATAATGAAGGGAGGGAGAGAGAGGAGAGAGAATGGCGGGGAGCGTAATAAGGGGAGGGAAACGGAGGGAATGTAATTAGAGATAAAAACGGGGGAGGCAAGGGAGGGAAAAACAAAGATGACAAAGAGGAAATAGAGTGTGAGACAAGAAAGGAGAGAGAGAGAGAGAGAGAGAGAGAGAGAGAGAGAGAGAGAGAGAGAGAGAGAGAGAGAGAGAGAGAGAGAGAGAGAGAGAGAGAGAGAGAGAGAGAGAGAGAGAGAGAAAGAGAGAGAGAGAGAGAGAGAGAGAGAGAGAGAGAGAGAGAGAGAGAGAGAGAAGAGAGAGTCAGAACAGAGAACAGAGAACAGAGAATAGAGAGAGAGAGAGCATCAGACCGACAGACAGATAGGAAATAAACAAACCTCAAAGAATAAAACCCAAAAAACGAAAGAAAACAAAAAGAAGAGAAAAAGAAACAGCGCAAGGGCCGAGAATAGAGAGGAAGGAGGAGGGGTAAGGGGTGGGGGTGGGGTGGGGGGTGGGGTGGGAGGGGGAAGGACTCCTCGTTACCTTCAGCAGCAATCAATTAACGGATTAATTACCCAAATGTCACAAAGTTTGCGCTCCTGTCCCTCGCCCGGAGTAAATAGAGCGCTTGATAAATCACATGTAGAGCGCCGGGATAAACTTAAATTTCCAGGGATCCATTCTTTTTTTTTTTTAGGAGGGGGTGAGGAGGAGGAGGAAAGGAGGGGGTGAGGAGGAGGAAGGGAGGAGGAGCGAGGAGGAGGGAGGGTGGAGGAGGAGGGAGTGGGGAGGAAGGGGGAAAGGGGTAGGAGGAGGAAGGGGGAAGGAGGAAGGGGATGGGGGGAGGGGGAGAGGGATGGGAGGAGGAGGAAAAGTAGAAAGAGGAGGAAGGGAAGAGGGAGGAAGAAGAGGAAGAATAAGAAGAGAAAGAAGAAGTAGAAAGGAAGAAGAAAGAATAAGAAGAAGAATAAGTAATAATATGGTTTAAGAAGAGAAAATGGAAGAAGACGAAAAAGAGGAAGGCAGAAGGATGGAGCGATTTAGAATGAGGAGGAGAGAGAGACAGGAAAGTGTCCAGAAGATGGAGAGTGAAATAAAGAAGAGAGGGGGAGGAGGGAGGGTTAGGAGGAGGGAACAGCTGAGGAGACAGGTCCAAGTGGGGGGAGGGAGGGGAGACAGGGCC
>NC_091567.1:36726184-36743684 GCF_042767895.1 Penaeus vannamei
TAGTAATAGTAACAATAATAGGGATAGTTAATCGTAACTGTAGTAGTAATAGTATTTATAAGTAATGTAAGTAATAGTAATGATAAGTAATGTAAGTAATAGTATTGATAAGTAATGTAAGTAATAGTAATGATAAGTAATGTAAGTAATAGTAATCATAAGTAATGTAAACAATAGTAAGTAATGGTAATAATTATGAAATTAAGGATACGTATGGTCACAGTAATAGTAACAATAATAATGACAGGTATTCTTAACTGTAGTAGTAATAGTAATGATAGTAATACCAATGCCAGTAATAGGAAGTAATGGTAATAGTTATGAAATTCAGAATACAACAAAAAGGACTGTAATATATGTCTTTAAGTTTAGTATTAAATAGTTGGCTTCTAGAAAGTTCTAAGTGGTTGACTGTAAGCTAATCGTAAAATAAAAGTTTAAAAAGAAGATTAAAAGAGAGAGAGAGAGAGAGAGGGAGAGAGAGAGAGAGAGAGAGAGAGAGAGAGAGAGAGAGAGAGAGAGAGAGAGAGAGAGAGAGAGAGAGAGAGAGAGAGAGAGAGAGAGAGAGAGAGAGAGAGAGAGAGAGAGAGAGAGAGAGAGAGAGAGAGAGAGAGAGAGAGAGAGAGAGAGAGAGAGAGAGAGAGAGAGAGAGAGAGAGAGAGAGAGAGAGAGAGAGAGAGAGAGAGAGAGAGAGAGACGGAGAGAGAGAGAGAGAGAGAGAGAAAGAAAGAGAGAGAAAGAGAGAGAGACAGAGAGAGAGAGAGAGAGAGAGAGAGAGAGAGAGAGAGAGAGAGAGAGAGAGAGAGAGAGAGAGAGAGAGAGAGAGAGAAAGAAATATATAGGCCTATCAATCGTCAGCATTACTTAATACATGACTAATAACTATGCCTAGTCTCGACTCAAAAATAGCTGACATCACAAATAAACTATCTTTCAATCATCAAAAAGTTTTGTCAAAAAGAGCCATTTAACCGAAAACTATATATATATTTTTTCTTAATCAAAAGAATAATAAAAAAAGGAAAACGTCCCTTCATATATAAGATTGATTAAGCATTGTTCACAGTTTGTGAAGTTAAATAGCTAGCCAGGTGGTGTTGTCAAGGTGAAGGAGAGGGGGAAGAAAGATAGAAGAAAGATAGAAGGAGAGAGCAAGAGGGAGATAGATAGATAGATAGATAGATAGATAGATAGATAGATAGAGAGAGAGAGAGAGAGAGAGAGAGAGAGAGAGAGAGAGAGAGAGAGAGAGAGAGAGAGAGAGAGAGAGAGAGAGAGAGAGAGAGAGAGAGAAAGAAATGGTGATGACAAGAGGGTAAAAAAGTGGTGTTGACAGGGGAGGAAGAGGTAACACTTTTTACGTTGTCAAAAGGCAGGAAGTGGCATATGTAGTGTTGGCAGAGTGAAGAGATTGAACAAGGGGTAATGTAGAAAAATAGATAAAAAGGGGATTAGTAAAAATGTAATGTAGAAAAAAAAGTGTTAGAAAAATAGCCTAAGTGGTGTTGGCAGAGAGAGGAGAGCGAACAGGGGGTTATGTTGGCAGGGGTTAGTAAAAAAAAAGGTGACCAAAGTGATGTTGGCAGGGTCAAGACAGAGTGAAGAGAGGTCATGTTGGCATACAGAGAACCTTCCCTTGGTGGTCCTGCGAAACGAAAAACGGTGACAGAAAAATATGTTGGCACAGACGGACTTCCTAACTGTTTCCTGACACCGAACAAGTCAAGCCAACAAATAAAAAAAAAAAAAAAAAAAACTTTTATCAAGTCGCATGTCTTATATAAAAGAAAAAGTTGTGATCAGCATATAAATGAGTTGGGATTATGAGATAAATCGGGAGAATATGAATAAACAAGCAGAGATGTATGTAAATGAAGCACAGTTAGACGTGGAAATAGATAAATGTTAATATACACAGAGACACACACAAACATACACAAAAATACACACATACACATACATACACATACACACAAACAAACACCCACGCACACAAACAAACAAATAAACATTAACAAACACACACACACATAAACATACGCATAAACACACACATACACATACATGAATATACATACAAACAAACACACACACAAACAAATAAATAAACAGTAACAAACACGCCCACAAACAAACAAATACGTAAACACAAACAAACACAACAAACAAATACATAAACCCAAACAAAGCAAACAAACACATAAAACCCAAACAAAGCAAACAAACACATAAACAAACACAAACAAACAAACAAACAAAACAAATACATAAACAAACAAACATCTATTCATAAACTCAAACACACTTTTCTCTCAATTTTAACATTTTCTCCCTTGCTTAGACCTACCCCAATATTTTGACTTCTTTCGGCGGATGGTGTGGGGGTAGGGGGGAGGGGGGTAAACTATTCTTCTCTCGTTTCTCCTTTATTGCAATTTCGTCTCCATTTCTGTCCTTCGTCCTTCTCCTTCCACTCTCTCCAATTGCTGCCTTTCGAGATTGCAAAGACGTTTTAGCGAGTTGTTGTTAGTGCAATCTTGGTGTCTTTTGCAATTTTTCCTTTCTTTATCATTATTATTTTTTTATTATTCTATTTTTATTGTTTTGTCTTGTGTGTGTGTGTTTTCTTTTGTTTTCTATTTCCATCTCTGGTCTGTTTTTTTTTAATCTATCATTACGTCTTTCTCTATTTCTCTCTCTCTTTCTCTCTCTCTCTCTTTCTCTCTCTCTCTCTCTCTCTCTCTCTCTCTCTCTCTCTCTCTCTCTCTCTCTCTCTCTCTCTCTCTCTCTCTCTCTCTCTCTCTCTCTCTCTTTCTCATCTTCCTCCCTCCCCCTTCTCTCTCTCTCTCTCTCTCTCTCTCTCTCTCTCTCTCTCTCTCTCTCTCTCTCTCTCTCCCTCTCCCTCTCTCTCTAAGGTCTCTCTCTCTCTCTCTACCCTCTCTCTGATCATACCTGTTACCATACCTGCTATCAGGATTGGAAAAACAGGTAGCAGAAAATATTCAATAAAACAATGTAAAAAAAAAAAAAAATGAAGTACATAAAAGTAAAAAAAAATTATTGAATAAAGTACAATAAAAAAAGAATAAAAAGATAAAAGATTAAAAAAATGAAGACAATCCAAGAAATAAAAATGGTATAAAAAATATCCAATAAGGTAAAAAAAAAAAAAAAAAAAAATGACAACCAAAAAATTCCTTCTATTTTCCCCACACATTACCCCCTTCCCCCACCCCCACCCCCACCCCCCCAAAAAAAAAACAATCACACGATCTCCATCATTACACCTCTATTACCATATTCAATTAATTACGGGAGAAGAAACCACACAATCACGATTTTCCTAAGACTTCCTTTAAATCATCAAATTACATTAGCATATTCCTAAGAGCTTTCCTTCTCTTGGATTAATCGAAGGATCTCGTCTCCAACTTTTTTTTTTTCCTGATCTTTTGGTGAAGGAGGAAGGAGGAAGGAAGAGGAGGAAGAGGAGGAAGAAGACGAAGGAGGAAGGAGGAGGAGGATAAGAGGAGGAGAAGGAAGGAGGAAGGAGGAGGAAGAGGAGGTGTGGGAGATAAAGAGGAGGAGGAGAGGGGATGGTGGTGGAGGAGGAGGAGGGGGAGGAAGAGGAGGGAGGGGAGGTGGAGGAGGAGGAGGAGGAAGAGGATAAAGGAGGAGGAGGGGGAGGTGGAGGAGGGAGGAGGAGGGAGGAGGAGGGGATAAAAGCAGAGGAGGGAGGGAGGAGGAGGAAGAGGAGGACAGGGGGGTGGGGAGGTGGGGAAGAAGGGGAGGAGGGAGATAAAGGGAGGAGAGGGAAGAAGGGAAAAGAAGGAGCTGGAGGAGGAGGAGGAGGAGGAGGAGGAGGAGGAGAAGGAGTGGAGAAAGAGGTGGTGGAGGAGGAGGAGGAAAAATAATAATAATAATAATAAGAAGGGGAGTAGGGAGATAAAGGGAGAAGAGGGAAGAAGGGAAAAAGAAGGAGCAGGAGGAGGAGGTAGAGGAGGCGAAGGAGAAGAAGAAGAAGAAAGAGAAGAGAAAAGGAAGAAGAAAGAGCAGAAGAAAAAAGGTAAAAGAGCTCGAAGAAAATAAATAAATAGATAAATAAATAAATAAATGATAACGATAACATTAATTCAAGAAATAATAAATCTTTGAATTCTTTAATTAAATTCAATACACGTTTTATTCCATTTTTTTAGAGGAACATAAGAACACGTGACCTTCTAAGAACATTTTAAGAATTTTTTCCTCCTTATTTTCTAATAGTTTATTACTTTTCTATTAATTTTTTGCCCACTTTCTATTTTTTTCTTCTTCCATTCTCTCTTATTTCTATTGCTTTCCTTTTTCTATTCCTTTTTTTTGCCCACTTTCTATTTTTTTCCATTCTCTCTTATTTCTATTGCTTTCCTTTTTCTATTCCTATTTTACCTACTTTCTATTTTCTTTTTCTTCCCTTCTCTCTTACTCTTACCCCCTCCCCACCTCCCTCTCCCTAATTTCCCCCACTCCTCTTCCTATCGCCCCTTCCCACCATCTCATCTCCCCACCTCCCTCTCCCCCTTTCCCCACATCCCCCTCTCCCCACCTTCCCTTCTCCACCTCTCCCTCTCCCCACCTTCCTTCTCCCTCTCCCTTTCCTCCACTTCCTCCTCTCTCCCTCTCTCCCCACCCCTCCCGTCTTCCCCCTCCCCACCTCTTCCTCTCTCCCTACCTCTTCCTTTCCCTCTCTCCCCACCATTCCCACATCCCTCTCCCCACCCTCTCCCGTCTTCCCCACCTCTCCCTCTCCCCCTTTCCCCCTCCCCTTCTCCCCCTCTCCCCGCCTCCTCCTCTCCTCTTCCCCACTCCACCTCTCCCCCTTTTCCTCTCTCCTCATCTCTTCCTCCCTCCCCCTCTCCCCACCTCCCCCCCCTCCCCCCCAACTTACCGCAGTCGGCCTAACACACGCGTCGAATCTCATAACCCCGACATCTCTCCAGTTATTTGAAGAACGTCCAGAGTAAATAACAATCATAATAAAAATCTCCCCAAAAAATGAAAAAAAAAAGTGAAAAGATGAAAGGTGTCACGCAGATCTGGACATCATGAAATAATCTCTATTTTCGGTTTAATGGTTCTTTGCCCATTATGATAACGACCGGCTTGAATTTTTGATGGTTTTTCGTCGGGAATGTCGGTCGGTCCTGAGCAAATTTTAAATCACGGAATGTGAGAGGAACGCACACGCACACACGGAAGCGTACACACAAGAACACATGCGTACACACAGCGCACACATGAGCGCATACATACACACACATACACACACACACAAGAACACATACGTACACAACACACACACACATTAGCGCATACGTACACGCACACAAGAAGACATACGTACACAACACACACACATGAGCGCACACACACACACACACACAAGAACACATACGTACACACAACACACACACATGAGCTTATACACACACACGCACACACACACACACACACACAAACCCAAACCCAAACCCAAACCCAAACCCAAAAACACACCCACACATCCATTTTCACATTCGTTATAAGTTTTATTATCGAGTTACAACTCTTAACAACATAACGGCCTATATACGACTGGGGTTGTGGGGTCATTTCATTCTATATAACGAAGGTCGTTGTAGAGATTCCAGGTCTGTGTTGGTTCATGTACACGCACATACACAGCTGTACATGCAAACTCACTTAGAGATACGTGTGTACATACATACGTGATACGATGCATTTGCATACGTATATACATGTTCTACATGTGGAAACACACACGCACACAAATACAGACACACATACACACACCTTCTCCCCCTCCACACACACACAAACACATAATAGCCCCCCCATCCCCCACCACACACACAACCCCAACACCCTTTCCCCCACCCAACCTCCCCCACACATCCCCCCCACAAAAATCCTCTCCCCCTCAACCCCATCCCCTCCCCCACGACCCCAACACCCCATCCCTCCCACCCCCATCCCCACCCCATCCCGCCCACACACAAATCCTCTCCCCCCTACCCTTAACCCCACCCCATCCCCCACATCCCCACCTCAACCCCCCATCCCCACCCCCTCCCCACACAAATCCTCCTCCCCACCCACCACCCTCCATCCCACCCCCACCCCATCCCACCCCCACCCACACAAATCTTCTCCCCCTACCCCTCACCCCCACCCACTTAACCCCCCCCCCCAACGCTCACAGAAAGCCGACTGTATCCTATCTAAGCCAACTTCTCCCCACACTCCTAACATCTTTTGGGGGACGGCGTGGGGAAGGCAATCCAGATGAGGGGAGGAGAAAGAGAGAGAGAGAGAGAGAGAGAGATGAAGAAAATGGAGAGAAGGAGGGGGTGAGAAGGGAAAGGGGGGGTAGGAGAGAGAGAGAGGAAGAGATAGAGAGAAGGAGGGGGTGAGAAGGGAAAGGGGGAAGGAGAGAGAGAGAGGAAGAGATAGAGAGAAGGGGGCGAAGGAAACGGGGAAGGGGAAGAGGGAGGGAGAGAGGGAGAGAGAGAAAGAGAGAGAGAGAGAGAGAGAGAGAGAGAGACAGACAGACAGACAGACAGACAGACAGACAGACAGACAGACAGACAGACAGACAGTCAGACAGACAGACAGACAGACAGACAGAGAGAGAGAGAGAGAGAAACAGAGAGAGAGTGAGAAAGAGAGACAGACACTAAGAAAGAGAGAGAGACAGACAGACAGACAGACAAGAAATAAAGACAGAGAGAAAGAAAGAGAGAGGAACAGCGACTGACCTCAAAGCACCCACTCGTTCTCGTAATCATAATCAGGGGCAAAACTGGCCAAGGAGGGATCACCTGCGCTTAATTAGGGCCTCCTGGAGATCCTCCTTCGCCCCCCCACCCCCCATCCCTTCCCTATCCCCCTCTTCCCCCCTACCCTCCATTCCCTTTTTATTCTTCCTTCCCCTCCCTCCCCCCTCTTTTCCTTCCCTTTTCACTCCCTCTTCCCCCTCCTCTCCCCTCTATCTCCTCCCCTCTTTTCCCTCCTCCTCCCCTCTTTTCCCTCTCCTCCTCCCCTCTTTTCCCTCTGCCCCTTCCTCTCCCTTCCCTCTCTCCCCTCCCTTCCCCTCCCCTTCCCCCCCTTCTCCTTCTCTTCGGCATTTCATTCCTATTCGTCTATTTCTCTCTTCTGTTTCTCCTTCTCTTGTTCCTTCTCACTTTCCTTCTCTTTCTCCTCCTCCTTCCTTCTCTTTCTCATCACATTTCGCATCACCATTGTCATCACCATCACCACCACCACTCTCATCACCATCACCACTTTCATCACCACCATCACCACTCTCATCACCACCACTATCATTGTCATCACCCTCATCACCACCACCACTCTCATCACCACCATTGTCACCATCACCACCACCCTCATCACCACCACCACCCTCATCACCACTCTCACCACCACCCTCATCACCACCATTACCACCATCATCACCACCATCATCACCACCATTACCCGGCATTTCCGAGTTCATTTGCCTCCCATTTACATCACAATCACAAATCCATTTTTCTCTCCAGACGAGGAAACTGACAAGGTTTGGTCTGGGTAAATAACTCGATTTTTCTTCGTCTTTCAAAGTCTTACGCGAAGTATGAAATGCCCAAGAAGTAAAGAAGAAGAAGAAGAAAAAGAAGGAGAAGGAGAAGGAGAAGAAAAGAAGAAGAAGAAGAAGAAAAGAGAGGAGGAGGAGGTGGAGGAGGAAGAGGAGGAAGAAGAATAGAAGAGAAAAATAAAAAAAGAGAAGAGGAGGAGGAAGAGGAGGAGGAGGAGAAGAAGAAGAAGAAGAAGAAGAATAAGAAGAAGAGAGTAGGAGGAGGAGGAGGAGGAGGAGGAGGAGGAGGAGAAGGAGAAGGAGAAGGAGAAGGAGAAGGAGAAGGAGAAGGAGAGGGAGAAGGAGAAGGAGAAGGAGAAGAAGAAGTAGAAGAAGGAGAAGAAGAAGAAGAAGAAGAAGAAGAAGAAGAAGAAGAAGGAGAAGAAGAAGAAGAAGAAGAAGAAGAAAAAACAGACAGGTTCTTCAAGATAGTTACACACCGCTTAAAGGAAAAGAAGTAAAAAAAAAAAAAAAAAAAAAAGAGAGAGAGAAGAGAAAGAGAGAGAAGAAAGAAGAAGAAAAAAGAATAGACAAGTTCTTCAAGATGGCTGCCCGCCTCTTGAAGGAAGTGGTCACAGCTGTTGCCATTTTTTTTCTCTGTCTTTTCTTTGTCTTTTTTAAAATGGAAGGAACATCTAGGACTTTTTTTTCTTTTTTTTCTTTTTTTTTCTTTTTTTTATGTGGGTTGGATATTTTACAGTTATTTCTATTATTATTATCATTAGTCCTAATAATGATGATAATGATAATAATAATGGTGATAATGATAATGAAAATAACCATAATAATAATGATAATAATATTAACAACAACAATAATAATGATAATAATGATAATAGTAATAATGATACTGACAGTGATAATGATAATGAAAATGATAATAGCAATAGTAATAATAATAACAATAATAACAATATTAATGATAATAATAATGATAATAATAATAATAATAAGAAGAAGAAGAAGAAGAAGAAGAAGAAGAAGAAGAAGCAGAAGAAAAAGAGAGAAAGAAAAAAAGAATATAAAGAGAAAAAAGTGAGAAAGAAAAAAAAACATCAATTTGATATAATAACAAAATACGTGTGTGTGTGTGTGATCCCCCCCCCCACACCACCCCACCCCCCACAAAAGGGGAAAATAGATGCCGTTATTGATAGTTTCCACTAATCCTCTCATGACTTTATAAAATGTTAAGTAAACAAATTTGTCTAGAGTTTATTTTTCCATTTTTTTCCAATCTTTAATTCTTTACTTTGAGTTTGAAGAGAAGCAAATCTGAGACGAAATTAAGCCTTTTCAGTATCAATCTTCCTCTCTTTTCTCTCTCTCTCTCTCTCTCTCTCTCTCTCTCTCTCTCTCTCTTTCTCTCTCTCTTCCTTTTCCTCTCCCTCTCTCTCTCTCCTCTCTCCACCCTCTCCCCCTTCTCCCTCTCCCTCTCCCATCCTTCCCCCTTCTCCCTCTCTCTCTCCATCTCTCCCTCCCTTATCCTCTCCCTCTCCTCTCTCTCTCCATCTCCCTCTCCCCCTTTATCTCCCTCTCCCTCTCTCTCTCTCTCTCCCTTTCCCCTTCTCCCTCCCTCTCTTATCTCTCTCTCTCTCTCTCTCTCTCTCTCTCTCATTCCACCCCTCTCTCTCTCCCTCTTTCTCTTTCCTCCCTCTCTTTCTCTCCTTCTCTCTCTCTCCCTCTCTCTCCCTTTTTCTCTCTCTCTCTCCCTTTTTCGTGAGATGAAATTTGAAGGGCATGTCATTAGCTCTAAAAAATTAGTGGAAAGAACCCCCCCTCCCCCCCGTCTCTACGCTGCATTGTCTTAAGCTGATGGGGCCTTTTGAACACCGTCCGTGCATGGTTCGCTTGAGATGTCCGTCTGTCTGTCTGATTGGTTCTCTGTCTGTTTGTTTGTCTGTCTGTCTCGGTGTCTGTTTGTTTCTCTATGTGTCTATCTGTCTATTTGTCTGTCTGTCTAATTGGTTCTCTGTCTGTTTGTTTCTCTATGTGTCTATCTGTCTATTTGTCTGTCTGTCTGTCTAATTGGTTCTCTGTCTGTCTGTCTAATTGGTTCTCTGTCTGTCTGTTTCTCTATGTGTCTATCTGTCTATTCGTCTGTCTATCTGTCTATCTTATTTCTATCTGTCTGTTCCTCTGACCTAATTCTCTCTATGCGTCTGTCTATCTTATTTTCCCTTTCCCCTTGACCTAATTCTCTTTGCTCTCTCTCCTGTCTCATTCTCTTTCCTCTCTCTTTTCCGATTAAGAAAATAATAACAAAAACAAAAGCAAGAAAAGAAAGAAAACGAAATACAACAACAATTACATCAACAACAACAAAAACAACAATAATAATAATACCAATGTGTATAAAATTCCGATCAAGAAAATAATAACAAAAAACAAAAAAAATAAAAGAAAGAGACAAGAACAAAAAGTAAAAACAAAAACGAGAAAAATAAAAAATAAAAATAAAAACAAAAACGAGAAAAAGAAAAAGAACAGAAACCGAAATACAACAACAACAACAACAACAACAACAACAACAACAACAATAACGATACAACCCACGTGATTAAAATTCCGATAGAATGGCTGCGACTGCATTAAAGCGACAGGATGAAAGATCACCTCATTTCTAATATTTATTGCCATAGTAATGATAATATTGATTGCCATAGTAATGATAATATTTATTGCCATAGTAGCGATAATATTTATTGCCATAGTAATGATAATATTGATTGCCATAGTAATGATAATATTTATTGCCATAGTAGCGATAATATTTATTGCCATAGTAATGATAATATTGATTGCCATAGTAATGATAATATTTATTGCCATAGTAGCGATAATATTTATTGCCATAGTAATGATAATATTGATTGCCATAGTAATGATAATATTTATTGCCATAGTAGCGATAATATTTACGCTATAGTAATGATAATATTGATTGCCATAGTAATGATAATATTTATTGCCATAGTAGCGATAATATTTATTGCATTAGTAATGATAATATTGATTGCCATAGTAATGATAATATTTATTGCCATAGTAGCGATAATATTTATTGCCATAGTAATGATAATATTGATTGCCATAGTAATGATAATATTTATTGCCATAGTAGCGATAATATTTATTGCCATAGTAATGATAATATTTATTGCCATAGTAATGATAATATTTATTGCCACAGTAATGATAATATTTATTGCCATAGTTATGATAATATTGATTGCCATAGTAATGATAATATTGATTGCCATAGTAATGATAATATTTATTGCCATAGTAATGATAATATTTATTGCCATAGTAATGATAATATTTATTGCCACAGTAATGATAATATTTATTGCCATAGTTATGATAATATTGATTGCCATAGTAATGATAATATTTATTGCCATAGTTATGATAATATTTATTGCCATAGTAATGATAATATTTATTGCCATAGTAATGATAATATTGATTGCCATAGTAATGATAATATTTATTGCCATAGTAATGATAATATTTATTGCCATAGTTATGATAATATTTATTGCCATAGTAATGATAATATTTATTGCCATAGTAATGATAATATTTATTGCCATAGTAATGATAATATTGATTGCCATAGTAATGATAATATTTATTGCCATAGTAATGATAATATTGATTGCCATAGTAATGATAATATTTATTGCCATAGTAATGATAATATTTATTGCCATAGTAATGATAATATTTATTGCCATAGTAATGATAATATTTATTGCCACAGTAATGATAATATTTATTGCCATAGTTATGATAATATTTATTGCCATAGTAATGATAATATTGATTGCCATAGTAATGATAATATTTATTGCCATAGTAATGATAATATTCATTGCCATAGTAATGATAATATTTATTGCCATAGTAATGATAATATTGATTGCCATAGTAATGATAATATTTATTGCCATAGTAATGATAATATTTATTGCCATAGTAATGATAATATTTATTGCCATAGTAATGATAATATTTATTGCCATAGTAATGATATTTATAATCGTAAGGATTGAAATGGAAGGATGGTAATGGAAGGATGGTAATGGAAGGATGGTTTTTATTCTTAACATTACCTACTTTTCTCAATGGCAAAAAAAAAAAAAAAAAAAGAAAAAACAACATCGTATCGAATTAATGGTTTATTATTATTATCTTTATGTCTTGTTAAAAAGTAAGTAAATAAATAAATAAAAATAGCGAATTAATGGATTTATTAATATTATCTTTCTATCTTGTTAAAAAAAGGAAAAAAAAAAAACATATCGAATTAATAGGAGTTTATAAATATTAATTTTATGTCTTGTTAAAAAAATAGATAAATAAATGAATAAATAAATAAACATAGCGAATAATGGGTTTATCATTATTATCTTTTTTTTTTTTGTCTTATTTTATTTACGATAACGATACGAAAAAGAAAAAAAGAAATATGAAATAATTATAGAGATGTCTTGTAAAAAAATATATTATATCGAGTTTATCATTATTATCTTTTTATTTGTTTTGCTTTCTTTACGTTAACGACAAGAAAAAATAATATGAAACCAATATAAAGACGTAAATAAACCATGATAAATTTTCTTATCAAAAAAGCACACGACACCAATCATTAATTTTCTCAACGACACCCGAATTGCAAAGAAAAACCCTCGCATATAAAGCATAATAATAAAAAAAAAAATAATAAATAAAATAAAATAAAAATAAAAATAAAAAAGCACACGACACCAATCATTAATTTTCTCAACGACACCCGAATTGCAAAGAAAAAAAAATCCCTCGTATAGAAAGCATAATAAAAAAAAATAATAATAATAAAATAAAATAAATAAATAAATAAATAAAATGAAATAAAATAGCGTAATATATGAAAAAAAATATATAAATTTCTTGAACTTTCTTGACGGAGACCCCTATGCAATTTCGACAAGGAGCTTGCAACGAACCGATTTGGCGTGCGTTGCAAGGACGGTCGTTAGGTCGCGTTGCGGGTACAACGGGGCTTTAGAAATGGGCAAAACGCGATGAAAGAAAGTGGGAAGGACGTGGAGGGCGATATAATAGGGGGAGGGAAGATGGAGGGAAAGGAGGAGGAGGATTAGGAGGAGGGAAAGGGGGGGAAGGGGGAGGAAAGTTGGAGGGGGGAACGTGGAGGAGGAGGAGGAGGAGGAGGAGGAGGAGGAGGAGGAGGAGGAGGGAGGAGGAGGAGGAGGAGGAGGAGGAGGAGGAGGAGGAGGAGGGGAGGAGAAGGAAGAGGAAAGTGGGGGGGAGGGGAGGAGAGGGAGGAAGGGGTAAAGAGGGGGAGGAAAGTTGGGGAGGGCGATATAATAGGGGGAGTGAGGATGGAAGGAGGAAGAGGATTAGGGAGGAGGAAAGTGGAGGGGGGAAGGAAAGTGGGAGGGAGGGGGAGGGGTAGAGCGTGGGAGGGAAGGGGGAGTGAGGAGGAAGAGAGGGAGGAGAGGAGGAGGGGGAGGAAGGTGGAGGGAGGGGGAGGAAGGTACAGGGAGGGGGCAGAGAAGGTGGTGGGAGGGGGTAGAGAGGGTGAGGAAAATTGGGAGGGGGGGAGGAAGGTGGAAGGCGGAAGGAGGAGGAGGAAGGTGGAAGGAGGGGGAGGGAAGTGGAGGGAAGGGGAGGGAGGGAGGGGGTTGACGACAGTAGGTAGAGGGAATAAAATGCGATTTCGTGCAGAAATGTCCGGGCATTTGTGCTGTTAGAGCGATATGGTTCCGCCCGGGGACACTTGCATAAAGGAATACGTACATGTCCACACGAATAAATGCACACGTGTAGATGTAAAGACGCCAACACACAGCCACACACAGACACACAACAAACCACATACACAAACATACACACGAGCTCACTCCACCCACATACACACTTCCACGCCCTTTCATACACACACACAGACACACACACATACACATCCACACACACACACAAAACACACACACACAAACACACACACACACACAAACACACACACACACAAACCCACACACATACACATCCACACACACACTCCCCCCCCTCCCCCCCATCCACACCGACACCCACACAAACACACACAAAACATCCCAGACCTATCCATACATCCCCCCCTTCCCCCAATATACCAACAACCCCCCTCCCTTCTAACCACAACCTACAACCCACAACAAACATCAGAGAGAACCTTAATAACAAATTCCATTCCAAGAAAAAAAAAAAAAAAAAAGAAAGAAACCACAACTCTTAATGGGGTTTCATAGATATGTTAATGACGAGACACTTATGCCATGCTTTTGTTATCTGTTATTAACTAATTGACAATAATATCTTTCTATTTTTTTTTTCTTTTGTCTCTTCTAATAAGTTCCTAACGACCAATTAATGGGAAATGAGGATTAATGTCTTGAATGCGTAAGAAGGGGGGTAGGGGATGGGGGGGTAGGGGGGAGGGGGGGATATTTTCTCCTTCCTTCGTTTTCTCTCTTTGTCTTTCTCTCTGTCTGTGTCTTGGGGTCTTTTTCTCGTTCGATGTCTGTCCGTCTGTCTGTATTTGTTTCTGTGTCTGGTGCTGTTATTGTTTTTTTTCTCTTTCTTTTTCTTTCTCTTTCTCTTTCTTTCTCTCTCTCTCTCTCTCTCTGTCTGTCTAACTATCTATCTATCTCTATGTCTATCTGTCAGTCTGTCTGTCTATCTGCCCCTCTCCCCTCTACCTACCTACCTACCTATCTATCTATCTATCTATCTACCTACTTACCTACTACCTACCTACCTACCTACCTACCTACCTACCTAACCACCCATCCACCTACCTACCTACCAACCAACCAACCAACCAACCCACCCACCTACCTACCTACCTAACCTAACCTAACCTAACAACCTAACCTAACCTAACCTAACCTACCTACCTACCTACCTACCTACCTATCTATTCCCTTCCCATTTCTCATCACACATAAATATGTCCATAACCCACATACCTCATCCGACGCACGCTCTCTCGTGGACACATATTCAATATATCATATAAACCTATAACATTTTTTTTTCGGAAGCTAAATAGGCCTAAATATTTCGTGTTTTTCTTCCTCCACTCTCCCTGACCCTCTCCCCTCCCCCCCTCCCCTCCCCATGTCTTCGACTCTCTTTTCAGATCATTAAAAAAAAAAGTTTAAGTAGAATAATAATAGCGATGAAATAAAATATTTATGTTGTCAATAATGATAATGATAATGATGATAATAATAACAATGATAATAATAATAATAACAATGGTAATAACAATAATAATAACAATGATAATAACAATAACAATAACAATGATAATAACAATAATACTGATGATTATAATAACAATAATAAGAAAATAATGATAATGATGATGATAATAACAACAATTAATATCATGATATCCACAACAACAACAACAACAGCCAACAAACAACAACAACAACAGCCAACAAACAACAACAACAACAACAACAGCCAACAAACAACAACAACAACAGCCAACAAACAACAACAACAACAGCCAACAACAAACAACAGCCAACAACACCAACACCAAAAAGCCTTTAAAATCGAACCCAAAACACATACCAAGAAGGATTTAAACATTCTTTTTTTCAGCGACCCTCATTTGTTTTCCGTCCCGAAATTGGAGAAAAGGTTATCTTGCAACATTTACTGCAAAATGATTGATAACCGGCGGTCGCGTGCAACACAGGTCGGGTTTTTATTGCATCCCTGCAATATTTGCGGAGCGTGAGGGAGAAAGCGAGAGAGAAAGAGAAGGGTAGGAGAGAGAGAGAAGGGGGGAGGGACGGAGGGAGGGAGGGAGGGAGGGAAGGGGGGAAGGAGAGGAGGGAGAGGGAGAAGGAAGGGAGGGAGGGAGGGAAAGAGAGAGAGAGACAGAGAGAGAGAGAGAGAGAGAGAGAGAGAGAGAGAGAGAGAGAGAGAGAGAGAGAGAGAGAGAGAGACTGAAAGAAAGAGAGAGAGAGTGAAAGAAAGAAAGAGAAAGAGACAGAGAATAATCATTTTTCCTCTCTTCCTCTCCTCCTCTCCCTCCCCTCCCCTCTCCCTCCTCCCTCACCCCTCCTTCCCCCCCCCCTAACCTCTCCCTGTCTCTCCGTTCCTCCCCCTCCCCCTCCCCCCTTCCCCTTCCCCTTTCCCTCCGTTCCTCCAAGAAAAGCCATTAATTCCCCAGTCGCTTCAGCTAATCCACGTATCCGATCCATTCCGAATAGGATAAAGGGACACGTGGATATCCGATCGTATCCACATCAGAGGAAACCGGTCTCGATCCTGGATAAACATGTGGGTATTTTTCTTTTTTTTTTCCGCTAACACGTTCTTCGTTATTTAACGTGTGGATATTAATCTGTTTGTGTGGGTATTAGTCTATCTATCTATCTATCTAATTTATTTTATCTATCTACTATTTATTTATCTTTATTTCTTAATTATCTGCTGTTCATTTATTTTTATTTTTTGTTCATCTGTTTGTATCTTATTTTCATTATCTTTTTAGTGAGGCTCAGTTTAAAAGGTGGATGTAATAATAATGATAATTATAATGCCTTAGAATGTTCTTTTTTCCTCTTCTATTACTACTATTACTAGTCATTTCTCTTTTTCTCCTTTTCTTTTTTCTTTTCCTTTTTTTCTTCTTCGAGTCTCCCACTATTCTACTATTACTTGTCATTTCTCTTTTTCTCCTTTTCTTTTTAATTTTTATTTTTCTTCTTCGAGTCCCCCACTATTCTATTACTAGTCATTTCTCTTTTTCTCCTTTTCTTTATTTATTTTTTCTTCTTCTTTGAGTCCCTCACTATTCTATCATTACTTGTCATTTCTCTCTTTCTCCTTTTCTTTTTCTTTTTCTTTTTCGCGAGTCCCCCACTATTCTACCATTACTTGTCATTTCTCTCTTTCTCCTTTTCTTTTTCTTTTTCTTTTTCGCGAGTCCCCCCTCTTCGAAAAACCGTTACTCTTCTTCTCACAAAATGGCGCCACAAGTTTGAACTTCCCGATCAGTTACTTGCCAAATTTTTCTTTTTTGTGAATATTCTTTTTAGAGAGAGAGAGAGAGGAGGGAGGGAGAGAGGGAAGGAGAGAGGGAGAGAGGGGGGGGAGAGGGGGAGGGGGGGAGAGAGAGGGAGGGAGGGAGGGAGGGAGAGAGAGAGAGAGAGAGAGAGAGAGAGAGAGAGAGATAGATAGATAGATAGATAGATAGATAGATAGATAGATAGATAGGTAGGTAGGTAGGTAGAGAGAGAGAGAGAGAGAGAGAGAGAGAGAGAGAGAGAGAGACACAGAAAGAGAGAGAGAGAGGTAAAATAGATAGAGAAAAAGAGAAAGAGAAAGAGAAAGACAAAGACAAAGAGAGAGAGAGAAAGAAAGAGAGTATATGTGTGCGTATGTGATTTTGGCGCGTTTTCGTTTATGTGTGCGTGTGCGTGTGTGTGTGTGCGTCTTTGACTATTCGCGTGCGTGTGAGAACCCACATGCGTGCTCGCGCGTGCGTGCGCGTTTGATCGTTATTCTAATCATGAATAAAACGAGGATAAAGAAATATTGATCTGATAGTTATACCCAAGATGAAAGACATAATCATAATTTATGAGATGATAACCATAAAAAACGATTTGATAAGGGGAGGAAAAGAAGAAGAAAGGGAGAAAGAGATAATAAGATAATAAACATGAACATGTATAATATTGGATAAATAAATTGAATATACATACAGTGAGTGATTTTTCTCCCTAATTCAGGTCAAAGTTATAGAAATTAACTAGTAAT
>NC_091567.1:36748684-36753684 GCF_042767895.1 Penaeus vannamei
CCCTACCCCCCTTACCCCCCTTCCCTCTTGGAAGCACAAACACGCACTCGCAAGCTGCACCCTCACCCCCCCTCCTCCCCACCCCATCGCTCAAGACATCATCAATAAGCTATTAACTGAACCTCTAACTCATCGGAATGTCATGTTAGGTCAGAGGTCAACCCTGAACCGGCAAGCGAAGGTAGGGCTGTCTCCTTCTCCACTCCCGGGCCCACACTTTCCCTCCCGTTGGTAAGGAAAATTATTCAGTTGGAATTTTTGGATGATTCCACCCCCCCCTCCCCTTCCCTCCCCCCTCTAAAATACCCCTTAGTGTCCGTTCTTATGATGTTTTTACTTCGTCTCTCTTCCTATCTTCCTTTCTTTCTTTTTTTTTTTACTTCCTCACTTTCTTCCTTCTTTATTATTCTCCTTTTTCACTTCCTCTGTTGCCTTCTTTCTTCCTTACCTATCTTCGTTTTTCACTTCCTCTCTTCCAACCTTCCTTCCTTTACTCTTAATTCCTCTTTCGCTTCCTCTGTTTCCAGCTTCCTTCCTTACGTGCCCTCCTTTTTTCCTTCCTCTTCCTATTCCTTCTTTCCTTCATTCTTTACTCTTCCTCCTTCCATCACTTCTTTCTTGTTCTCTCTCTCCTCTCTTTTATCACTCTTCCCTCCTACTCTCTCTCTCTCTTCCTCCCTCCCTCCCTCCACTCTCCCCTTCCCTCCCTCCCTTCCCTCCATTCCTCCCTTCCCTCCCTCTCTCCTCCCTCCCTCCCTCCCTCCACTCTCCCTCCCTTCCCTCCCTTTCCCTCCCTCCCTTCCTCCTCCCTTCCCCCCCTCCCTCCAATCCTCCCCTTCCCTCCCTTCCCTCCCTCCCTCCCTTCCCTTCCCTCCCTCCACCCTCACCCTAAGCCAACGTAGGCGTGGGCGTGAGGCTCGCTCCCTACCTCCCTCCCTCTACCTCCCTTCCCTCCTTTCCCTCCCTCCCTTCCCTCCCTTCCCTCCCTCCCTCCACCCTCACCCTAAGCCAACGTAGGCGTGGGCGTGAGGTTCAGGTGACTTATCTCTTGGCGAAAAAAGACGAAAACAGAAGAATAATCGTCTTATCTGTAAATTATTTTTTTCGTGTGACACTCTTTCGTCCTCTCTCTCTCTCTTCCTTTACTCTTTCTTTCTTTTTCTTCTTTTTTTTCTTTTTTTTCCCGAATATGGGGAATTGGGTGTTAGGGTTCGGTGAGTCCGCCTTTTTTTTTTGGGGGGGGGGGGTGAGGGTTTGTAGGGGTTGGGGGTGGGGGGAGGAGGGTTAGTTATTAAAGGAGATGGTTTTGTGTTCCTGTTATTTTTGGCTTTACTTTTTTTTCACTACCTTCTTTTCTTCTTCTTTCCCCCCCCCCTCTCTCTCTCCTTCCTTCGTCTTCGCCTTCTGTGTCCTCCTCTCTCATTCCCATATCTCTCCCTCTCTCTTCTCCTTCCCCTTCTTCTTATTCCATCTCTCCTCTTTCTACCTCTTTCTCCTCCCTTCTTCCCTCCTCCATCTCCTGCCCTATTCTCCGTCCTCCTTCCCTCCTCCTCTTTCTCTCTCCACTCTTTCTCTCTCTCTCCTTCCCCCTTACCCTTCTCCCTCCCCCTCTCTCTCCTTCACTTCCCTCCCTCCCTTTTCTCTCTCCTCCCCTCCTTCCCAATTCCTATTCTCTATCCTCCTCTCCTCCCCTCCTTCTCCCCTCCCCCCTCTCTCTCTCTCCCCTTCCCTCCCCCCTCCTTCCCCTCTTCCCTTGGCTGCTTCTGCTTCGGCCAATTCCTTTGTCTTGCTGGAATTAGGGTCATTGGCAACCCTTTCCTTATGTAGGATGAAGGCGAGCGATTGGGGTGGGTGGGGGTGGGTGGGGGGGAGAGGTGAACATGCATTGGGGGAGGGGGAAGGTGTGTGTGGGGGTGGGGGAGGGGGGGAAGGTGTGTGGGGGTGGGGGGAGGTGTGGGGGGGGATGTGTGTGTGTGTGTGTGTGTGTGAGAGAGAGGGAGAGGGAGAGAAAGAGAGAGAGAGAGAGAGAGAGAGAGAGAGAGAGAGAGAGAGAGAGAGAGAGAGAGAGAGAGAGAGAGAGAGAGAGAGAGAGAGAGAGAGAGAGAGAAAGAGAGAGAGAGAGAGAAAGACAGAAAAGAAGGAAAGAAACAGAGAAACAGAAAAAGACACACTAACAAACAAACAGAAAAACAAAACAAAAACAAAGGCAACGAATAACGCAAAATAAATAAATAAATAAATAAATAAAAATAAAAATAAAACAATACTAAATAAATAAACAAAGATTAAAAACGCAAACAAATTATAAATAAATAAAAATAAAACAAACACTCAATAAATAAACAAAGATTAAAAAATAACAGATAATACACGCATTGGAAACTCATCCGTCTTCGTTACAGAGGAAGCCTTGAAGACACGTGATCACAGATGAAATAAAAGTGAAGATAATGCTATTCCACATTGCATGCCATGTTGATTGCAATTCCGACTACGTCCTCTCTGCCTTTCTCTCTCTTCTCCACTTCCATTTTCTTCTTTTCTTATTTTCTTCCATTTCTCTCCTATTCTTTTATTCGTCCTCTCTGCCTTTCTCTCTTTTCTTCACTTCCATTTTCTTATTTTCTTTTTTTCTTCCATTTCTCTCCTATTCTTTTATTCGTCATATCTGCTTTTCTCTCTCTTCTTTATTTCCATTTTCTTATTTTCTTATTTTCTTCCATTTCTCTCCTATTCTTTTATTCGTCCTCTCTGCCTTTCTCTCTCTTCTTCACTTCCATTTTCTTATTTTCTTATTTTCTTCCATTTCTCTCTTATTCTTTTATTCGTCCTCTCTGCCTTTCTCTCTCTTCTTCACTTCCATTTTCTTATTTTCTTATTTTCTTCGAATTCTCTGATATTTTTCTATTTTCTTTACCTATTTCTTCCTGTTTTCGTTTTTTTATTATTATTGCTCTTTTTTTCTGCCTATTTATTTCTGTTTTCTTTTTCTTTCTTTCTTTCTTTCCGTTTCTTTATTGCATTTCTCTCTCTCCTTCTTCTCTCTCTCTCTCTCTCCTTCTCTCCCTCCCCCTTCTCTCTCTCTCCCTTCTCTCCCTCCCTTCTCTCTCTCTTCTTCTCTCCTCCCCCTTCTCTCTCTGTTTCCTTCTCTCCCTCCCTCTTCTCTCTCTCTCCTTCTCTCCCTCCCCCTTCTCTCCTTTTCTGACAAACATCAACACTTCTTTTTACCTTCTCATCCTCTCCCCCACCTCCCCCCTTTTACAAGATAACAACGTCTTTAAAGGCATCTCGATGACGTGTTTTGTGTTCTCTTCTCCTCCTCCCTCCTCCCTCCTCCCTCCCCCATCCTCTCCCTCTCCCTCTCTCGTTTCTTTCTTCTTTGTCTTTCTTTCTCCACTTCTTCTCTCTCTATTCATTGTTTTTTTTCTTCACCTTCTCTCCTTTTTCACCTCTTCGCGTCTTCCTTTTCTATTTCTTTTCTTCTCTCTTTCCTTCCCTATCCTCATTCCTCCCTTCTCCTTTCCCTACTCCCCTCCCTCCCCCTCCCCCTCCTCCCTCCCTCCTCCTCCTCCTCCTCCTCCCCCATCCCTCTCCCTCTCCTCTCCCTCTTTCATTCTTCTTCTTGTCTTTCTTTCTCCACTCCTTCTCTCTCTATTCATTGTTTTTTTTCTTCACCTTCTCTCCTTTTTCACCTCTTCGCGTCTTCCTTTTCTATTTCTTTTCTTCTCTCTTTCCTTCCCTATCCTCATTCCTCCCTTCTCATTCCCTACCCCCCCCTCCTCCTCCTCCTCCTCCTCCTCCTCCTCCTCCTCCTCCTCCTCCTCCTCCTCCTCCTGCTCCTCCTCCTCCTCCTCCTCCTCATCCTCCCTCCTCCTCCTCCTCCCACTTGATGTTAAACCTTGACCCAACACGGCCTCAAGCGACCTTCCAGGCCTTGACCCCTGACCCCCTTTTGACCCTCTCTAACCCCCCCTGACCCCCTTTCCCTCCTCCCACTCCGTCAGCCTCCCCCCCCCCTCCTCTCCCTTCCTTCCATCACTTCAATTGTCTTCTATTCTTTTCAATTCTCTCGGTGTCTCTCCCTTTATCTCGTGATATTTCATTTCAGAGAGAGAGGGAGAGAGAAAGAGACAGAGAGAGAAAAAAATGAAAGGGAGAGAGAGAGAGAGAGAGAGAGAGAGAGGGAGAGAGAGAAAGAGAGAGAGATAGAGAGAGAGAGAGAGAGAGAGAGAGAGAGAGAGAGAGAGAGAGAGAGAGAGAGAGAGAGAGAGAGAGAGAGAGAGAGAGACAGAGAGAGAGAGAGAGAGAGAGAGAGAGAGAGAGAGAGAGAGAGAGAGAGAGAGAGAGAGAGAGAAGAGATAGAGATAGACAGATAGATAGATAGATAGATAGATAGAGAGACAGAGAGAGAGAGAGAGAGAGAGAGAGAGAGAGAGAGAGAGAGAGAGAGAGAGAGAAAGTTCAGTTCCATTGCTGTGTCAAAGCGCTGTCACATATATAGTTTTTTTGGTACAAATGTTGACAAAAAAGTTGGTATGTAATGATATCAACGAAAACATGATATGGCATTAAACGATGCCATATATATATATATAGAGAGAGAGTTAGATAGATAGATATAGAGATAGATAGAGATAGATAGATAGATAGAGATAAATAGAGATAGATAGAGATAGATAGATAGATAGATAGATAGATAGATAGATAGATAGATGATAGATGGATAGATGGATAGATGGATAGACAGATAGATAGAAAGATAGATAACGATAGAAAGAGATAGATGGGGATAGATAGAGATAGATAGAGATAGACAGAGATAGATAGAGATAGAAATATATAGAGATAGATAGAAATATATAGAGATAAATAGAGAGACAGGTAGATAGATAGATAGACAGATAGATATAGAGAGATAGAAAGATAGTTATATGAAGAGGTAGGAAGGCAGGTAGATAGACAGACAGATAGATAAAAAAAATAGATACAGATATACAGAT
>NC_091567.1:36758684-36768684 GCF_042767895.1 Penaeus vannamei
TCTTACTCGAATCCTTGTCTAAATACTTGTTTAAATCCTTCCTTACACAAATCCTTGTTTAAATCCTTCTTTTAAATCCTTCCTTACTCGAATCCTTCCTTAAATCCTTCCCTAAATCCTTCCTCGCTCGAATCCTTTGCTTAAATCCTCCCTTACTCTTACTTCCTTCCTTTGCTCGTCTCTCCTTTACTCTCGTGCTTGCCTTGGTCCCGCGTCCGCAATCTGCACCTGGTCCCGAGTACACACCTGTGCTTTTCATTCACATGCCGAGGACTCCTTGGCCTGGGGGGGTGGGGGACGCTGTGGTTGGGGGTGGTGGTGGAGGGGGTGGGAGGGGGTGGGGGTGGTGGAAGGGGTGGTGGTGTAGGAGGGGGTGGTAGAGGGGGTGATGATGGTAGTGGTGGTGGAGGGGTGGATGGGGTGGTGGTGGTGATTGAGAGGGTGGAAGGGGTGAGAGTGGTAGGGGTGGTGGAGGGGGAGGTGGTGATGGTAGAGGGTGGAGGGGGGTGTCTTTGTGGTTGTTGCTTGTGGTGGAGGGGTGGTGTGGCGGAGAGGGTGGTTGTAGTGGTGGAGAGGGTGGAGGAGGGGGAGGTGGTGGTGGTGGAAGGGGATGAGGTGGTGGTGGTGGTGGTGGTGGAAGGGGTGGAGGAGGAGGTGGTGGTGAAGGTTTAGGTGGAGGGGGTGGTGGTGAAGGTTTAGGTGGAGGGGGTGGTGGTGGGGGTTAGGGTGTTGTTATTGTTAATGGTGGTGATGGTGGTGGGGGCTATGATGGTGGTGAAAATGTGAAAATACTTATGATGTCATTATTGTTGTTGCTGGTGAATTTTCCTCTTTTTTTATTCATTCTCCTTGACTACTCTTCATCATCATCATCATCATCATCATCTTCCTCCTTTTCGAACCTCGTTTAAAAATTACTTTCTAAAAAAAATGCATACTGTAAAGAAGAAGAGAAAGAATAATAAGAATAAAATTAAATAAAAGAGAGAGAAAGAGAGAGAGAGAGAGAGAGAGAGAGAGAGAGAGAGAGAGAGAGAGAGAGAGAGAGAGAGAGAGAGAGAGAGAGAGAGAGAGAGAGAGAAAGAGAGAGAAAGAGAGAGAGAGAGAGAGAGAGAGAGAGAGAGAGAGAGAGAGAGAGAGAGAGAGAGAGAGAGAGAGAGAGGGAGAGAGAGTAAAATCAACAGAACTGAATATGTCACCTTTTCCCGCGCAATTTTTCGTCCGTTTTCTATTCGTCTCTCTTGAGGGTATTCTCCTTTAAATTTCACATATCACGCTTTCACATTTTTATTTCCTCTCTCTTTATTCGGGTTCCTGTTGGCTTGCGTGTCGGAATATGTCATATTTTTACGCTTTTCTTTTTCGTCATTTCGCAAAAGATCTCCATCTCTTTGTCTTTTTTTATTCATTTATTTATTTATTATCTTTTTTTTCTCTTCCTGTTCCAAGATAATTCCATTTAGATTTCTTAATCTCTAATAGTTAATCAGTTTTATTATCAGTGTTATTGTTATTGTCACCATCATTGTCATCTTCATTATTATCATCACTATCATTATCGTTATCATTATTATCACTATCATTATCATCATCATCTCTACTGTTATTACTATCATCCTTGTTATTAACATCATTATCACTGTTTTCATTATTATCATTTATATCATGTCACCGCCATTACATTTTTATTTATATTCTTCATCTCTATACACAAAAACAAAACAAGAAACAAACAAACAAAATAAAATCAAAACCCTACAATGTATATACATATATATAGGCCTACATATATAGGCCTACATTTAGCTTACCATGTATCTCCTATACGTAAACGAAGACTAACCGGCAGCCGGTCACATTACCTGAAGGAGAAAAGAAATGCGTGTAAATACAAATATAACAATCTTGATAAAAAGATAATTATTGTGTAGACAATTAACAATATATATATATATATTCTTTCTTTCTATATATATTCTTTCTTTCTTTCTTTCTTTATAATTATTATTTTTTTTTTTTGGGGGGGGGGAGTGTTAAAAATATGTTTGAGGAAAAAAAGGTTTCAATGTTGTCTGGATTTGATGTTAAAACTTATTTCAAAATGTTTCTTTGAAGAGATATAGTTTACCAAAAAAAAAAAAAAAAATAAATTCACTTAAGGACACAAAGCAAGTAAAAGTACAAGAGAATCCTTTGAACACGTCAAGAGCTTCCAGAACAAAAAGAAATAAAAAAGAAAAAAACAAAAATCGTCCCAAATCCAGTAAAATACTATTACTCCCCTCCTTCTCTTCCCCTTTTATCCTTTATTCCTCCATTCCCCTCTTCTTATTTCGTTCCCCTCATTTACCTGTCCTTCGCTCTTTGTCCCTTTTGTCTCGGCTTCTCTGATTGGCTGACAGAACTCTCACCTTTGATTACGTTTTGGCGCGAAAAGGCGTCTGCGGGGCTAAATATGATTTCTCAGAAGCTGGAAATGCAGTCTATTGCGCTTTTTTTGGGCTGCTGTGCCTTCGATATATGTTTTATTTAATTTTTGGTGTTGGTTATGTTGTTTAAGTTTGTTATTTTACTTGTATTTTGTCTGTAATGTAGGTGGGTTGTTTAGGGTGTCTGCTGGGCTAAATGGGATTTCTCCATTTTTTTTCCTTACTTCGAGGTTTAATCTTAATATTTTGTTGGTTTATTTTGAAGTATTTATATATATCTATTTTGCTTTCTTCGTATCATAGTCTGGATTCGCTGAGTCAAACGATCTCGGGTGTCTGCTGGGTTAAACATAATTCCTCCGAAACGCTTTGTAAAATTCGAACCATGCGTTTTTTTTTTCTTTTCTTTTTCTCAAACTGTTCTGATGTTTTGTTTACCTTGGCTTCATATTCTTCCTGTATTTCATTTTCTTTTGCTACAGTCAGTGTAACTTCTCTGAATCATCTTGAGAATTCTAATCATGCGCTTTCATGCAGTCATTTTTTTTTTTTTTGTGCCAGCTACTTCTGCCTCTAACATCTCTTTGCATCATTCGCTTCCAATTCTCCATTCACTCAATTGCTAGCTTGTCCATTGAATCATTTTTTATCCTTTCTCTCCTGCCAAAGAATAAAAAGCAAGAAAAAGAAAAAAAAATGAAGAAAAAAAAACACGATTATACCTTTAACAAACTAACCAACCCAAAGAAAGGAAGATACAAGAGTCGACAATTTTCTCTCTCTCTCTCTCTTTCTCTCTCTCTCTCTCTCTCTCTCTCTCTCTCTCTCTCTCTCTCTCTCTCTCTCTCTCTCTCTCTCTCTCTCTCTCGCCTGTCTTATTTTTATTTTAGGCTCGCGGTCTCTCAGACAGGGACCTCCTTCGGGGACTGTTATTTTTTTGTCTTTTTCCTTCTTTTTTGGGGTCTTCCCTTGAACCTTGATTGAAGACGAGGTGGGTGGGAGAGAGGGGAGAGAGGGGAGAAGGGGAGAGGGGGAAAGACGGGGAAGGGGAGAGAAGGAGAGAGGATGACAGAGGGGGAGAGGAGGAAAGAGGGAGAGAAGGAGAGACGATGACAGAAGGGAGAGGCGAGGAGAGGGAGAGAGGGGAGAGAGGGGAGAGAGGGAAAAATGGAGAAGGGGGAGGGGGAAAGACGGGGAAGGGAGAGAAGGAGAGAGGGTGACATAAGGGAGAGGGGAGAGGAGAGGAGGAAGAGGAGAGAGAGGGGAATGAAGGGAGAGGAGGAGAGAGGAAGGGGGGAGAGTGAGAGAGGGGAAGAAAGAACAGGAGGAGAGAGGAAGGGGGGAGAGTGAGAGGGGAAGAAGGAATAGGAGAAGGGAGAGAGAGTGAGAGAGGGGAAGAAGGAACAGGAGGAGAGAGGAAGAAGGAACAAGAGGAGAGGAGTGAGCGAGAGGGGAATAGGGATGGCTTGAGGGGAAGAGGGGGGGGGAGGGGGAGATGAGGCGAAGGTTAGTTGAGGGGAAAGTTACGGCGAGAGTAAATCATTTTTTCTTATCTCTGTCTGCCTTTCCTTTTTTACTTTTGTTGTCATTCTCTCTCTCTTCATTTCTTTTCTCTCTTCTTTCCCTTCTTTTTTTACCGAACAACAGTAGTATTATAGGAAGAAAAGAAAGACACAGAAAACAACGAAATAAAGAAACAAGACAAAAGAAATAAACAGACAAACAAGCAAACAGACAAACAAAGCCAATAGCATTCTCCTCCTACCTCCCTCAAACCCCCCCCCCCCCCGCCCCACACCTATCCACTACTCCCCACCTATCCTCTACCCCCCAACCCTCTCCCCCTCCTTCTAACCCCAACCCCCCCTCCTCCTTCTACCACCAACTACGCCCCCTACCCCAAGTCCCCCCCCCGATACCCATCTACCCATCAAAAAAAAAAGAAAAAAAACTAGAAAAAGAAAATAAAAAGATAAAGAAAATAAAAAAGGAAAAATGAATGAAAAAACGATTAAAAACAAGAAAAAATACTAGAAAAAAGAATAAAATAAAAAGGAACAAATTAAAATGAAGAAAATGAATGAAAAAAAAAACGAATAAAAACAAGAAAAAAATAAATAAAAGAAAAAAAGAAGAAAAAGAGCATAAGAAAAACACACACACACACACACACACAAAACAAAATAAATAAAAAGTGAAAAATAAAAAAGCCCCCCAAAAAGCGGGTATATCCCCCCCCTTCCTCCAAGCAACTCGACCGACTTAAGCCCGGTCGCCAAAGCCCTGTGAAACCCGACTTAGAAGGAGGGTCGAAGTTCGAATAAGAAGGGCTTAACGGGGGGGGGGGGGGGAGGGGCTTCCTTAGAGCTCTGTCTCGGACTCTGTTCGGGGCTCTAGGAGGAGGTGTTGTCTTGGAGGGGGAGGGGGTGGGATGAGGGGGAGGGAACAGGCGTTGTCTTGGAGGGGGAGGGGGAGGGAGGAGGTGGAAGGAGGGGGAGGGGGAGGGAGGAGGGGGAGAGGGAGAGGGGGTGGAAGCGTTGTCTTGGAGGTGGGGAGGAGGGGGAGGGGAAGGGGTAGGGGAGAGGGTAGGAGGTGTTGTCTTGGAGGGGGGAGGGGGAGAGGGGGAGGGGGCTTCAGGGGCTTCCTTAGAGCTCTGTCTCGACTATGTTCGGGGCTCTAGGAGGAGGCGTTGTCTTGGAGGGGGTGGGGGGGAGGGAGGGGGAGGGGGAGGGGTAGGAGGCGTTGTCTTGGAGGGATGGAGGGGTGGGATGAGGGGGGAGGGGGGAGGGGGAGGGAGGGGGGTAGGAGGTGTTGTCTTGGAGGGGGAGGGGTGGGATGAGGGGGGAGGGGAGGGAGGGAGGAGGGGTAGGAGGCGTTGTCTTGGAGGGGGAGAGGGGGAGGGGGCTTCAGGGGCTTCCTTAGAGCTCTGTCTCAGACTCTGTTCGGGGCTCTAGGAGCAGGCGTTGTCGTGGAGGGGGGAGGGAGGAGGGGAGGGGGGAAGGGGAGGGGTAGGAGGGGCTGTCTTGGAGGGGGGGAGGGGAGAGGGCTAGATGGAGATAGAGCGGTTTTTTGGGACTACGGGGAGGGTATGGGGGTGGGGTGGAGTGGGGAGGGGGTTGTGTGTGGGGTGGGGTGGGGTGGTGTTATGTGGGGATGGGGGTGGAGTGGGTGTTTGTGTGGGTGGGGCTGTGTGTGAGGGGGGGGGGAAGGGGTGTTTGTGTGTGAGTGGGTGTGTTTTGACGTACGTATGTAATATTTTCTTACTGCTATCTTTCTTGACATGATTCTTCTACCTTACCTCTTTTCCCTCCTCCTCCTCCTCCTCATCATCATCATCTCCCTCTTCCTCCTCCTCCTCCTCATCATCATCATCATCTTTCCTCTCATCATCATCATCATCTTTCTCTCTCCTCCTCCTTTTTCTCCTCTTCCCCCCTCTTCCTCCTCCTTCCCTTCTTCCTCCTCCTTCCTCCTCCCTCTTCCCCTCCTTCCCCCTCTTCCCCTCTTCTTCCTCCTCCTCCTCCCCCTCATCCTCCTCATCCCTCCTCATCCTCTTCCTCCTTTTTCTCATCCTCCTCCTTTTCTCATCATCCTCCTCCTCCCTCCTCCTCCTCATCCTCCTCCCCCTCTTCCCCTCCTCCTCCTCCTCCTCCTTCCTCCCCCTACTCCTCCTCCTCCTCCCCTTCTCCTCCTCTCCTCCTCCTCCTCCTCTTCCTCCTTTCTCCTCCCCTCCTCCTCCTCCTCCTCTCCTTCCCTCCTTCCCCCTCCTCTTCCCCCTCCTCATCCCCCTCTTTCCCCCTCTTCCTCCTACTCCTCCTTTTCTCCTCCCCCTCCTCCTCCTCCTCCTCTTCCTCCTTTTTCTCATCATCCTCATCATCCCACCGAGAGAAGTCGTGTCATTGCTTGCTTGCCTTTCGTGTTGCAGCAGCTTTGCAATTTCGAGGTTGCTGTCCCATCTTTTATCTTTTTTAAAAATTTTCCCTCTATTTTTTTTTCTATTTTTTGTGTTTTCTTTTCATATTTCTTCGTATCGTCTATTTTGGTGGTTGCTGTTCTGTTTTTTTTTCGTTTTTCTCTTCCTTTTGTGCTGTTCTGTTTTTTTTCTTTTTTTTCTTTCTTTTGTTTTCTTTTCTTTGTTTTCTTTTCGTATTTCTTCGTATCTTTTTTGAGGTTCTTGTCCTGTATTGTTTACCTCTTTCTTTTCTTTTCTTTTCTTTCTATATTTCTTCGTATCGTTTTTTTCTTCTTTTTTTCATTCATTTTCTTATTCCTTTTCATCTCTCTTCATCTATTCCTCTTTCTATTCCTTTCCTTTTTCTTCCATTGTTCCTTCTCCGTGATTTCTCGGTGTGATACTTGAGAAAAGAGAGGTGATGATCTTGCAAAATTTTTCTTTCAATTCTTTCATTTCCTTCTTGCAAGAATCTGGGCTTTCCGGATTCGGTCTTGGCGTCTTCCGTTCCAAAATGGCATAAGGGAATCTTTTTTTCTTTCTTTCTTTCTTTCTCTCTCTAACTCGCTCCCCGGTCTTTTTTTTCTCTCTCAATCTATTTCTTTCCTTCTTTCTTTCTTTTTTCTCTTTCTTTCTCTTTCTATCTCTCGCTCGCTCGCTCGCTAGCTCTTTTTCTCTCTCTCACTCTCTTTCTTTCCTTCTTTATTTATTTATTTTTCTCTTTCTTTCTCTTTCTTTCTCTCTCTCGCTCGCTCGCTCGCTGGCTCTCTTTCTTTCCTTCTTTCTTTCTTTCTTTCTTTTTTCTCTTTCTTTCTTTCTTTCTTTCTTTCTTTCTTTCTTTCTTTCTTTCTTTCTTTCTTTCTTTCTCTCTCTCTCTCTCTCTCTCTCTCTCTCTCTCTCTCTCTCACTCTCTCTCTCTCTTTCTCTCTCTCTCACTTTCTCTCTCTCTCTCCACCCTCCCCTCCTTTCCCTCCCCCACTCCCCCGAGCCTCCTTCCCTCCCCCTTCCCCCCTACCTCAAATTCCACTCCCACACTTCCACCTCCGTCTACCTGTCTGCCTCCCCCGCCACCCCCACCACCCCCACCCCACCCCCTCCCAAAAGAGTTTCATTCCCAGAAATTCTCGTTTTTTTTTTTTTTTTTACTCTTTTTGACTTCATTTTGCTTTGATTCACAATCCGCTTGGAAAGGGAGAGAGGGAGAGAGAGAGAGAGAAGGAGAGATAAAGAAAAGGAGGGTGGGAAGATGGGAGGGATGGAAGGAGTTAGAAGAGAGAGAAAGAGAGGGAGAGAGAAGAAGAGAGAGAGACAAACAGACAGAAAGAGGGAGAAAAAAAAACAGAAATCAAAGAAAATAAGAACTAAAAAGAAGAAAAAGACAAAAACAAACAAACACAAACACCTAAATACACGTAGAAAGAGAGACAGATGTTAAGGGAGACGATACCCACACTGCCATGCACAGGTACACAGGAAATGCCATGCACAACCACACACTCATTCAGGTTTAGAACAACACCCTTTGGCTCTATGCATAGTTAGAAAGCAAACGAGAGAGAGAGAGAAAACCCTTTCAATAAAAAAGAAAGAGAGAGAGGGGAGAGAGAGAGGGAATGAGAGAGAGTGACAGAGAGAGAGAGAGAGAGAGAGAGAGAGAGAGAGAGAGAGAGAGAGAGAGAGAGAGAGAGAGAGAGAGAGAGAGAGAGAGAGAGAGAGAGAGAGAGAGAGAGAGAGAGGGGGAGAGAGAGAGAGAGAGAGAGAGAGAGAGAGAGAGAGAGAGAGAGAGAGAGAGAGAGAGAGAGAGAGAGAGAGGGAGGGAGGGAGGGAGGGAGGGAGGGAGGGAGGGAGGGAGGGAGGGAGGGAGGGAGGGGGGAGGGAGAGAGGGAGAGGCAGGGAGAGAGAGAGAGAGAGAGAGAGAGAGAGAGAGAGAGAGAGAGAGAGAGAGAGAGAGAGAGAGAGAGAGAGAGAGAGAGAGAGAGAGAGAGAGAGAGACAGAGAGAGAGAGAAAGAGAGAGAGAGGAAAAGAGAGACAGATAAATAGAGAGAGAGAAAGAAATGCAAATCCAACTACAAAACAAATAATAATAAGAATAAAAACAAATAAAGAAAGAAGAAAAAAAAAACACTCACACGCAAATCCGACTTCAAAACAAATAGTAGAAGAGAGAGAGCGAGAGAGAGAGAGAGAGAGAGAGAGAGAGAGAGAGAGAGAGAGAGAGAGAGAGAGAGAGAGAGAGAGAGAGAGAGAGAGAGAGAGAGAGAGAGAGAGAGAGAGAGAGAGAGAGAGGGAGAGAGAGAGGGAGAGAGAGAGAGAGAGAGAGAGAGCGAGAGAGAGGAAGAGAAAGAAAGAGAAAGAGAGAGAGAGAAAAGAAAAAGGAAGGAAAAAAAAACTCTCTCTCTCTCTTTTAGTCCCTTCTTAGAGTCCCAAGAAGAAACCCTTAAGAATCGGGCTGTCCTTTGTATTTCTCCAGTTTTCTTTGTTGCCCTTTGTGAGATGTTTTATGCAAATTAGGCCCCCGAGGTAATTAAAGAAAGGAGATTTACGTAGTGTAATAATAATAAGGTTCCCGTGTAGCGCGTTCGTGGAAACCCTTCTTGTGCATGCGAGTGAATCCGGTAACTCGGTGTGTGTCTTTATCTCTCTTTTTTTTTCATTTTTGTCCTTTTTTCTCCCGTTTAGTCATTCATTCCGCTGTGGAAAACCGATCGGGGGATAGGAGGAAGGGAGAAGGATAGGGGACGATGATAAAAAAGGGAGTTTGAGGCGAGAAAAGAGGAGAAAAAGATGATTTTACGCCCGTGTGGATTTGACCTCGAGTCCATGGGGCGAGCAAGTGCCTGGTGAACGGGAGAGGAATTCGGCGTCTGAGATTTTTCACTCTCTGTTCTCTTCCTCTTTCTCTCTCTGTCTCTGTCTCTGTCTCTGTCTCTGTCTCTGTCTCTGTCTCTATCTCTGTCTCTGTCTCTGTCTCTGTCTCTGTCTCTGTCTCTGTCTCTGTCTCTGTCTCTGTCTCTGTCTCTGTCTCTGTCTCTGTCTCTGTCTCTGTCTCTGTCTCTGTCTCTGTCTCTGTCTCTGTCTCTGTCTCTGTCTCTGTCTCTGTCTCTGTCTCTGTCTCTCTCTCTCTTTCTCTCTCTCTCTCTCAAAATAACACAAAGTAGAGGAAAAAGAAAGAAAGTGGAGAAGAAGAAGAAGGCGAAGGAACAACCGGAAAAATAAATAAATAAATAAGAAAGCAAAAAACACCCCACCACGATCGCATCCCATCCCAAGCAAGCGATGCAATCCACAAGCAATTGAACCGACGACCTACGCGAACGGAAAATAATGAACAAATAATGAACAACGCAAAGGCATAAATGTTCACCCGTTGCACACCTCCGCGCCGTTCATTGTTCAGCGGGTGAACAATCGAAGTTCTGATTCTCCTTTTGTCGCGTCTTGGGATTTCTTATCTGTATTAATATCACGGGTTTTGCACAGAACGAGGGGGGGGGGGGAGAGGGGAAGGAGGAGGGGGAGGGAGGGGTTGGGGGGGCGAGGGTAATAACGTTCATAGATTGCCATTGTTTGTTTATATATATATGTGTATTGTATATAGATTTGTATTGTCTGTTCATA
>NC_091567.1:36771184-36776184 GCF_042767895.1 Penaeus vannamei
GAGGACAAGGAAGAGGAAACGGACAAGAAAGAGGATAGGAGAAGAAGGAAAAGAAGAAGGAGGAAGAAAAAAGAAAGAAAGAAAGATCAGCCAAAAAAAAGAAACTCACACAACAGAGACAAGAAACATCAAAACTGAAAAAAAAGAAAACGAAAAAAAAAGAAAAACTCATAAAAATGCACCGCGACTCAGACAGACAGTCACTTTACTCCCCCTCCTCCTCCCCCACTCCCTGTCTCCCCCTCCCTCCTTCCCACTCCCCGTTTCCCCCCTCCTCCCCCACTCCCGACCCTCCTCCCTTCCCCCTACCCTTCCCCCTCCTCCCACTCCCCCACTCCCCCTCCCCTCCTCCCTACCCCCCTCCCCACTCCTCCCTCCCATCCCCTCCTCCCATCTCCCCCTCACTCCCCAAAAAAAAAGAAAAAAAAAGACAAGAAAAGAAAAGAAAAAAAAAAAAAAAAAACAGCGAACATCATCTCGGGGCCGCAATAGTGAGGGTGCCACATATCGCGAGATGGCCCTGGCAGAAGTGGCACTGATGCCGCAAAGGGGCGTAAAAGTATTCCTCGGTTTTCTATCGGGGGGATTGGCGCTCTCTTTCCTTCTCTCGCTCTGTCTCTGTTTCTGTTGTTTTTTTTCTTTCTTTTCTTTCTTCTCTCTGTCTTTCCTGTTTCTTTGTTTCTGTTTTTCTCTCTGTTTTTTTTTTTTTTTTGTTTCTTTCTGTTTTTTTCTGTGTCTCTGTGTCTCTGTTTCTCTGTCTGTCTCTCTGTCTATAACTCTGTCTATCTCTCTGTCTCTCTCTCTCTGTCTCTCTCTCCTCTCTGCTCTTCTCTCTCCTCCCTCCTCCTCTCCTCTCCCCCTCTCTCCTCTCTCTCTCTCTCTCTCTCTCTCTCTCTCTCTCTCCCTCGCTCCCTTCCTCCTTCGTATCTTACTCCCCCCCCCCACTCTCTCTCTCCCACCATCATCATCACCATCCTATCTATCTATTCTTTTATCAGCTTCCATTTTTTACGGCCAATGGCGGGAGATGGGGAAGAAGAGAGAGTTGGGGAGGAGGGGGGGAGAGGGGTGAAGATGTTAAGGAAACTTAAGAAGGCAGAGAAGATGGCAAAGAGTTTCTCGATATCTGGGGGGGGAGAGAAGAAGGAAGAGAGAGAGAGAGAGAGAGAGAGAGAGAGAGAGAGAGAGAGAGAGAGAGAGAGAGAGAGAGAGAGAGAGAGAGAGAGAGAGAGAGAGAGAGAGAGAGAGAGAGAGAGAGAGAGAGAGAGAGAGAGAGAGAGAGAGAGAGAGAGAGAGAGAGAGAGAGAGAGAGACAGACAGACAGACAGACAGACAGACAGACACAGAGACAATCAGAGAGAGAGACAGAGACAATCAGAAAGAGAGTGAGAGAGAGAGAGAGAGAGAGAGAGAGAGAGAGGGAGAGAGAGAGAATGAGAAAGAAAGAGAGAAATAGACAGAGAGAGAGAGAGAAAGAGAAAGAGAAAGAAAGAGAGAGACAGACATACAGACAGACAGACAGAGTGAGTGTGTGTGTGAGAGAGAGAGAGCGAGAGAGAGTGAGAAAGAGAGAGAGAAAGAGAGAGAGAGAGAATCAGAGAGACAGAGACAATCAGAAAGAGAGAGAGAGAGAGCGAGAGAGAGAGAGAGAATCAGAGAGAGAGACAGAGACAATCAGAAAGAGAGAGAGAGAAAGAGAGAGGGAGAGAGAAAGAGTTTTCTCGAGTTCCGAAGAAAGGTAACAGCTTCATCTTCTGAGAAAAAGAATATACCCACCAGACAGACAGAGTTTTTATGGTGGCTGGCTGGTTGGGTGGGTGGAGGGGGAGGGGAGGGCGAAGGAGGGGGAGGGGGAGGGAGAGAAGGCATGGAAGGAGGGAGGAAAAGAGAGGGTGAGGGAAGGGATGGAAGGAGGGAGGAAAAGAGGGGGTGAGGGAAGGGAGGGAGGGAGGGAGGGAGGGAGGGAGGGAGGGAGGCATGGAAGGAAGGAGGAAAAGAGGGGGTGAAGGGAAGGGAGGGAGGGAGGGAGGAAAAGAGGGGGTGAGGGAAGGGAGGGAGGGAGGGAGGGAGGGAGGGAGGGAGGCATGGAAGGAAGGAGGAAAAGAGGGGGTGAAGGGAAGGGAGGGAGGGAGGGAGGAAAAGAGGGGGTGAGGGAAGGAAGGGATGGAAGGAGGGAGGAAAAGAGAGGGGTGAAGGGAAGGGAGGGAGGGAGGGAGGGGAAGGGGCAGGGAGAGAAGGGGAGTAAAGGAGGGGGTGAGGGGAGGGAGGGGCAGAGAGAGAAGGGGGAGAGGGGAGAGGGAGGAAAAGAGAGAGAGAGAGGGAAGGAAGGAGGGAGGGAAGGGAGGAGGGAGAGAAGGTAGTGAGAGGCTGGGTGAGAGAAGGAGGGAGAGAGAAGGAAGGGGAGGAAGGAGGGAAAGGAAAGACCCACACACACACAAAAAAAAAAAAAAATAAAAATAAATAAAGGTAAATAGACCTATAGAATCACCGGAGAAGACACGGAAATAAAACAAAAATTACCTCCTTACCTCCGGGCACCCTCCCCCCAACCCCCCTTCACCTCCCCCCAAAAAAAAAAGAAGGAAGAGAAAACACCCAGACACAAGGAGTAGTTTCCCTTGCTCTCACCCCTACCCCCACCCTCCCACCCCCACCTCCATCCTCCCCTCCCCACCCCCCACCTCTATTCTCCCTCCCTACCCCCACCCCCACCTTCATCCTCCCTCCACCACCTCCCACCTCCATCCTCCCCTCCCCACCCCCCACCTACATCCGCCAGCAAAAGGTTAGGAAGGATAGGTAAGGGAAGGAAGTTGGGGGTGGGGGTGGGGAGGGGGTTATCCTCTCCCCCTCCTCCGCTCCTTCTCCCACCCGAGAATAAGGAGGGGGGGATAAGGGAAGGAGGGGAAGGGGGTGTAAAGGGGGTGCAATCCCTCCTCGTCTTCCCCATCTCCGCAAACCCCACCACAAAGCCTTTACCTTATTTCCCTCGTCCTTGTATCTCCTCCCTCCCCCACCCCTTTAAACCCCCTTCCCCCACCTCCCCCTCCTCCATCTCCCTCCCCTTCCCTCTTCCCAAACCCCTACTCCCTCCCCCTACTTCCTCCCCTCCTCCCTTCCCTCTCCCCAAGCCCCCTACTCCCTCCCTCCCCCTCCTCCCACCCCTCTCCTCCCTCTCCCTCCCTCCTTCCCCCTACTCCCTTCCCCTCCTCCATCTCCCCAAGCTCCCTACTCCCTCCCCTCCTCCCCACCCCTCCCCCTACCCCAAGGGACAAGGAAAATGGATAAGATCCTGGTAGAGTATCCAATACCTTTTTTCTCTCTCTTTTTTCTTCTTTTTCCCTCTCCCTCAACTCCACCACAATTCCCCCAATTCCCCATGCTCTCCCCCCACCCCCTCCAGCCCCTTATCCCCCCCCCACCCCCACCCCCTCCGAACACCCCGAGGGAAAAGGAAGATGGGTAGGAAAAAAGGAGAGAATTATTCCTCCTTCTTTTCTTCCTATTCCTAAATCCTGCGAGAAGATTTCTGACGGAGTCCCTCCCTCGCCTTGTCTTCCTCGTCCTCTACCCCTCTCTCCTCCTCTCTTCCTTATGTTCCTCGTCCTTTAACTCCCTGCATTCTCCCCCTCCCTCTATCCCCTCCCATCTTCCCCTTCTCCCCAAACCCTCTCCAATCTCTCTGGCTTTCCATTTCTCTCTCCCCCTCTCCTTAAACCCCCTCTTATCTCCCCCTCCCTCCATCCCCCTTCTCCCCTCTTCCTCCTTCCCCAACCACCACCACTCTTCCCCCTCCCTCCATCTTCCCTTCCCCCCTTCTTCCTCCCCAACCACCTACCCTCTCCCCCTCCCTCTTCCCTTTCCCCTCTTCTCCCTCCCCAACCACCACCACCCTTCCCCCTCCCTCCATCTTCCCTTTCCCTCTATCCCCCCTCCCCACCCTCATTATCCTCCCCCTTCCCTTTCCCCTCTTCTCCCTCCCCAACCACCACCACCCTTCCCTCCCTCCATCCCTCCTCCCTCTCTCCCTTCACCCTCCTCCCCTCTCCCTAAACCCCCTCTTATCTCCCCCTCCCTCCATCCCCCTCTCCCCCTCCCCTTTCCCCTCTTCTCCCTCCCCAACCACCACCCCTTTTCTCCCTCCCTCCATCTTCCCTTCCCCCCTTCTTCCTCCCCAACCACCTACCCCTTCCCCTCCCTCTCTCCCTCCTCTTTCCTCTATTCTCCCTCCCCCAACCACCACCACCCTTCCCCCTCCCTCCATCTTCCCTTTCCCCTCTATTCCCCTCCCCACCCTCATATCCTCCCCCTTCCCTTTCCCCTCTTCTCCCTCCCCACCCTCCTCCTCCTCCCTCCCTCCATCCACCTCCCCTTTTCCCCCTTCCCCCTCCTCCTCTCCCTAAACCCCCTCCCCCACTCCTCCTCTCCATCCATCCCTCCCCTTTACCCCTCTATCCCCCCCTTCCTCCATCCCCTTTCCTCCTCCCTCTCTCCCTTCCCTTTCCCCTCTTCTCCCTCCTCTCTCCCCCTCCCCCTCTTCCCCTCCACCCAGACCAAGGAAAACAACAACAGGTCGGTCCTATCCCCTTGAACCTTCCTTACCCTGTCTGTCGTTTCCTTGGCTGGCAGGAAATACATACAAAATGGATTATTGTTATTACTCTTATTTTTTTTGAAATTCTGGAAGACGTAAGGGGGTGGGGTGGGGGGGGGGGGTTGGGGGTGGGGGTGGGGGGTAGGGGGGGAGAGACAAGCGTCGTGTAAAAAGGACGAGGTCTTATTCTTCTTCTTAAAAAAAAGAAAAAAAAAAAAAGAAAAAAAAAAGTGTTGCATTTTTTAAGGATTTTTTTACTACTTTTTTCTTTTTTAAATTTCTTCTTTTGTTTTTAGTTTTTTTTTATATTTTAGTTTCCTTTCCTTAAGTTTTCTTTTCACTGTCTTTCGTGGACGAGAGCTATGCATACAGACAGACACTTTCATACTCGTCCTTTGTCTTTCCC
>NC_091567.1:36786184-36793684 GCF_042767895.1 Penaeus vannamei
GGAGGGAGGGAGGGAGGGAGGGAGGGAGAGAGAGAGAGAGAGAGAGAGAGAGAGAGAGAGAGAGAGAGAGAGAGAGAGAGAGAGAGAGAGAGAGAGAGAGAGAGAGAGAGAGAGACAGAGAGAGAGAGAGAGAGACAGACATACAAACAGACAGAGACAGAAAGTAAGACAAAGACAAAGAAAAAGACAAAAACACAAAAAACATACAAAGACAAAGAAAAAGACAAAAACACAAAAAACATACAAAGACACACACCCAGAAAGACGAATTAAAGAAAGAGACAAAAAAGAAAAAAAGAAAATAAATGAATGAAATAAAAAATAAAAAGACCCAACCTTCCCGCCCCCTCCCACCCCTCACCCAACCCCCATTATCCTCCTCCTCCCTCCTTCCACCTCCCTCCGCTAATTCTTTTTTTCTGTCTTTTCTTCTTCCATCTTTCTTTCCTCAGAATTAACTCCGCGCTTCTCACTCGTTCCTTCTTCCTCTTATTATGTCTTGAGGCCTTTCTGGCGTCTTCAAGATGCCTTGCTAATTCCGTGAAGTCGATCCCGTGTTATCTCTCTCTTCTTTTCTTTCTCTTTCTCTCTGTTTATTCATTTTTATCTCTTTATTCATGGTTATCTGTTTATTCGTGTTTATTTGTTTATCTTTCTCTTCTTTTCTTTCTCTTCTATCCATTTCTCTATTCATTTTGATGTTATCTTTCTCTTCTGTTCTTTCTCTTTCTATCTCTTTATTCAATTTTTATCTGTTTATTCATGTTTATTTGTTTATCTTTCTTTTCTTTCTCTTTCCCTTTCTATCTTTTTAGTTCTTTTTATCTGTTTATTCATGTTTATTTGTTTATCTTTCTCTTCTTTTCTTTCTCTTTCTCTTTCTCTTTATTTTTTTTGTCTATTTATTCATTTTTATATTTTCTTTCTTTTCTTTCGCTTTCTATTCATTTCTTTTTATCTGTTTATTCATGTTTATTTGTTTATCTTTTCTTCTCTTTCTCAACAACAGCAGCGGCAGTAATAATAATAATAATAATAATAATGATAATGATAATGGTGATAACGATTATAATAACAATAATAACAAGCATGATAATGATGATGATGATAATAATATCACACCATAACCATCCTCACCATCACCCCCACCCTCACCATCCCTCTCACCATGCCTCTCGCCCCCACCATCACCACCACCTCACCACCACCTCATCACCACCCTCACCCCCACCCTCACTCCCATCACCACCACCCTCACCCCCATCACCACCACCCTCACCCTCACAACCACCCCACCTCACCACCAGCATCACCCCCACCACCATCACCACCACCCTCATCACCACCACCCCCACCCCCACCCCCCTCCCCCTCACCCCCATCCCCACCATCACCCCCACCATCACCACCATCACCACCCCCATCACCACCACCACCCTCACCATCACCACCACCACCCTCACCACCCTCGCCCTCACCACCACCACCCCCTCACCCCCACCTCACCACCCCCACCCTCACCCTCACTACCCCTCACCCTCACCACCCTCACTATCCCTCTCACCACCAACACCACCCTCATCCCAACCACCACCTCACCTCACCACCACCTCACCCTCAACTACCACCCCTACCCTCACCCTCACCCCCCACCCCCACCCTCACCACCACAACCACCCTCATCACCCTCACCACCACCTACACCCCAACCCTCACCCTCACCCTCACCCCCACCACCATCACCCTCACCACCACCACAATTACCCTCACCACCATCCTCACCCTCACCACCACCCTCACCCCACCCCCTAATACCCCCTCACCACCCTCACCACCACCCTCACCCTCACCCTAACCCCCACCACCCTCACCACCACCATCACCCCCACCCCCACCCTCACCACCACCACCCTAACCCCCCCTCACCCCCACCCTAACCACCACCATCACCCCCACCACCCTCACATCCCTCACCACACCTCACCACCCCCACCATCCCCTCATCACCCCCATCACCCTCACCCTCACCACCCTCACCCTCACCACCACCACCACCCCCACTCCTCACCCTCACCCCCATCACCCCCACCACCACCACCCTCACCCTCACCATCCCCCTCACCATCATCACCACCCTCACCCCCACCCTCACCCTCTCACCCTCACCACCACCCCCTCACCCCCACCCCCTCACCACCACCCCTAATTCCTCACTCCTCACCCCCATCACCCCCACCACCACCCTCACCCTCACCATCATCACCACCCTCACCCCCACCCCTCACCCCTTCACCTCACCACCACCACCTCACCCCCACTCCCTCACCACCACCACCACCCTTTCACCACCACCCCCACCCTCACCACCACCACCCTCACCACCCTCACCCTCACCACCACCACCATCCCCTCACCCTCACCCTCACATCCCTCACCACCCCACCCCCACCCTCACCCCCACCACCATCACCACCATCTCCCCACCTCACCACCACCCTCACCACCCTCACCACCACCATCCTCACCACCTCCACCCTCATCACCACCACCACCCTCACCACCTCGACCCTCACCACCACCTCCACCACCACCACCACCCTCACATCCTTTACCACCACTCCTCACCCCCACCCCCACCCTCACCACCACCATCACCCTCACCACCCTCTCACCACCCTCACCCTCACCACCCTCACCCTCACATCCCTCACCACCACAACCTCTACCACCACCCTCACCACCCTCTCACCCTCACCACCACCACCCTCACCACCACCATCACCCTCACCCTCACCACCATCCTACCCACACCACCACCATCACCACCACCATCCTCACCCTCACCACCTCTCACCCTCACCCCCACCACCACCATCACCCTCACCACCCTACCCTCACCACCACCATCACCCTCACCACCTTACCCTCACCACCACCACCATCCCCTCACCCTCACCCTCACATCCCCTCACCACCCCCACCCCCACCCTCACCCCCACCACCATCACCACCATCCCCCCCCACCCTCACCTCCACCCTCACCACCCTCACCACCACCCTCACCCTCACCACCTCCACCCTCATCACCACCACCACCCTCACCCTCACCTCACCACCACCACCGTCACCACCCTCACCCTCACATCCCTTACCACCACCCTCACCACCACCACCCACCCTCACCACCACCAACACCCTCCCTTCCCCACCACCCACCCTCACCACCCTCACCCTCACATCCCTCACCACCAAACTCACCACCACCTCACCCTCACCCTCTCACCACCACCACCATCACCCTCACCACCACCCTTATCACCCTCACTGCCATCACCCTCACCACCACCACCATCACCCTCACCACCACCATCACCACCACCCATCCTCACCCTCACCACCCTCACTCTCACCCCCCTCACCACCACCATCACCCTCACCACCCTCACCCTCACCACCACCATCACCCTCACCCTCACCACCCTCACCTTCACCACCACCTTCACCCTCACCCTCACCCTAACCCTCACCACCCTCACCACCACCACCCTCGTCCTCACCCTCACCCTCACCACCACCCTCACCATCACCCTCACCACCCTCACCCTCATCACCACCCCCACCACCACATATATTCGTTCGTTTAAAACCGTCCCATTTGTGTCCGTCGCAGATAACGAGATGGACCTGTCACGATTGCTTGACAGGTGATTTCGATACATCAGGTCATTAGGTCTTAATTGCTTCCGCTAACTGCTCCGGAGTCAAATCAGTTATTGTTTTTTTTTATTTTATTAATTATCATGATTGTTTTATTAGTTTTTTTGATATTTTTGTTCAGTTATTGTTTTTTTTTTATTAATTATCATGATTATTTTATTAGTTTTTTTATATTTTTGTTCGGTTATTGTTTTTTTTATTAATTATCATGATTGTTTTTTTTTTTTTTTTGATGTTTTTGTTCGGTTATTGTTTTTTTTTTTTAATTAATTATCGTGATTATTATCACTGGGAGAGAGAGAGAGGGAGAGGGAGAGGGAGAGGGAGAGGGAGAGGGAGAGGGAGAGAGAGAGAGAGAGAGAGAGAGAGAGAGAGAGAGAGAGAGAGAGAGAGAGAGAGAGAGAGAGAGATAGAGAGAAAGAGAGAGAAAGAGAAAGAGAAAGAAAGAGAAAGAGAGAGACAGAGACAGAGACAGAGCCAGAGAAAGAGAAATAGAAAGAGAGAGAGAGAGAGAGAGAAAGAGAAAGAGAGAAAGAGAAAGAGAAAGACACAATACACCAATTATTCCTTTTTATGACCGTCCCCCCACACTCACCGATTTTCAAAACTACCCTTTCGGAACACACCAAGTTGTACGGCAGAGAATATGCCTTTCTTACACGGAGCTGCAAGACGGGTATTTTGTACTTTGAATACATTAAGAATACATAAAATACATAAGGAGCTCGATTTAAACGTTAACAAAGACCCGATAGTATATTTAGATCTAATACGCGTTATCTATTATATAATATGTGCAGTATATTCAGTATATTTAGAGAATATTTGTACATGTGTGTCCACGTTAATGATGTGTATATATATGCATATAATAAATTCACAAAAAATTAATATGTATGTGTGTATCCAAAAGATACATATATCTACATACATACACTTACACAGGTATAATATAATAGGCCTACATTTTTTTTCACTATAAACATTACAAAAATATAAAACATTATTGTTGAAAATAAGAATTATTTCCATATCGTTAACATCAGCTGACGCATAATATCTCTCGAGACCTTATTCGCTATGTACATAAGGGTTATTTCCGCCTGGCTGTGCTTTAGAGAGAGAGGGGAGAAGGTGCGTGTGTGTGTGTGTGTGAGAGAGAGAGAGAGAGAGAGAGAGAGAGAGAGAGAGAGAGAGAGAGAGAGAGAGAGAGAGAGAGAGAGAGAGAGAGAGAGAGAGAGAGAGAGAGAGAGAGAGAGAGAGAGAGAGAGAGAGAGAGAGAGAGAGAGAGAGAGAGAGAGAGAGAGAGAGAGAGAGAGAGAGAGCGAGAGCGAGAGAGAGAGAGAGTGAGAGAGAGAAAGAGAGAAAGAGATAAAGAGACAGAGAGAGAGAGCGAGAGAGCGAGAGAGATAAAGAGACAGAGAGCGAGAGAGAGAGAGAGATAAAGAGACAGAAAGAGATAGCAAGAGAGAGAGAGCAAAAAAGAAACAAATAGAGAGAGAGAGAGAAAGAAAGAAACAGAGAGAGAAAAGAGAATAGAAGGGTCTTAATTAGATTCTGTTTTTTGAAAATATTCCCGGATGACTAATGATCACGAAAGGGAGAGAGAGAGAAACGGGAAGAAAGGAGGGGAACAGGCAATTCGGTTTCACGTACGGCTAATGGGAGAGACAAAGAGGGGAAAAGAGAGAAGGAGAAGGAGAAAGATGAGGGAAAGAAAGGGAGGAAGGGAAAGGAAAGGGAATTAGTAAAACAAAAGGGAATTGAGAGAGAGAGAGAGAGAATGAGAGACAGAGAGAGAGAGAATGAGAGACAGAGAGAGAGAGAATGAGAGAGAGAGAGAGTGAGTGACAGAGACAGAGTGAGAAACAGAGAGCGAAAGAGAGAAAGAAAAAAGAAAAAAGAAAAAGATAGAGAGAGAAAGAGAAAGAGAAAAAAAAGAGAAAGAGAAAGAGAGAGATAAAAGGAAAGAGAAAGAGAGAGAGAGAAAGATAAAGGAAAAGAGAAAGAGAAAGAAAAATAAAAAGAGCAAGAGAAAGAGAGAAAGAGAAAGAGAAAGAAAGAAAAAGAAAAAGAGAAAGAGAGAGAGAAAGAAAGAGAAAGAAAGAGAGAAAGAGAAAGAGAAAAAAATAAAAAAGAGCAAGAAAAAGAGCAAAAGAAAAAGAAAGAGAGAAAGCTAAAGAGAAAGAAAGAGCAAGAGAAAAAGAATGAAAAAGAGAACGAGAAAGCGAGAAAGAGAGAGAAAGAGAAAGAAAAAGAGAAAGATAAAGAAAAAGAGAACGAGAAAGAAAACGATAAAGAGAGAAAGACCAAGATCAAGAGAAATATCAAGAGAAAGAGAGAGAGAGGGGGGGGCCACTCTCCCTGCCCCTCCTTGATTAGCTCCCCGAAGACTCAGGACCTGTGTTCGGCGAGAAGATGAGGTTGCTCGCTTGTGACGTCTCGGGGTCTCACTGATTTTGATGTGTAAGGACCTGTTTTATCTTTTTTTGTTGTTGTTGTTGTTGTTATTTTTTGTTGAGTTTCTCACTGATTTTGATGTTTAAGGACTTTTTTCTTTTATCTTTTTTTGTTATTTTTTGTTATTTTTCTATTGAGTTTCTCACTGATTTTGATGTTAAAGGACTTTCTTTTTTTTGTTTTTATTTTTTTTTTTTTTCTGTTGAGTTTCTCACTGATTTTGATGTTAAAGGACTTTTTTATCTTTCTTTTTTTTTGTTGTCTTTCTGTGGGGGGGGGGGGTTGTTTGGTTTTTATTTCTTTGGGTTACTTTCTCTTCTCTCTTTCTCTTTCTCTTTCTTTCTTTCTCTACTCTCTCTCTCTCTCTCTCTTTCTCTCTCTATCTCTCTCTCTCTCTCTCTCTCTCTCTCTCTCTCTCTCTCTCTCTCTCTTTATTTTGGGTTTATTCAATTTTTGTTACATCTATATTCCTGATTTAACTACCAATCTATCTAATCTGCTTCTAGTTATTCGCCTTGCTTAAAAAAAAAAAAAAAAAAAATTGTGTTCATCCTTTTATATCAATTTTTATCGACCATCATTTAACTCCCCCCCCCAAAAAAAAAAAATCCTTTCACATCAATTTTTTTATCCACCATTTTTGCCCCCCCCCAAAAAAAAAAAAAAAAAGTTGTTTTCCTCCCTTTACATCAATTTTTATCTACCATTTCTCTCTCTCTCTCTCTTGGGGAACGGGGTTGGGGAGGGGGAGGGGGAGGTGGGGAAGGAGGTGGGAGGGGAGGTGGGAGGGGGTGGGAAAGGGGAGGTGGGGGAGAAGGTGGGGAAGGTGGAGGGGTGTGGGGAAGGATGGGGAGATGACAGTAGAGGGTTGGAAGCGGGTGTGGGGGGAGGTGGGGAGGGGTGTGGGGGAGGTGAGAAATGGGTTGAGGAAGTGGGGAGGGGGTTGGGGGAAGGAGGTGGGAGGTGGGTAGGAGATTGGGGAAGGAGGTGGGAAGTGGGTAGAGGGTTGGGGAAGGAGGTGGAAAAGGGGTTTGGGAAGTAGGGAGGGGGTAGGAAAAAGGTGGGAGGGGGAGATGCCTTTCTTACATTTTTGTCTTTGAAATGGGGAATGGAGGATTTGTCTGTGTCTGTACGCAAAGGCATATATTCCTTCATATATCTCCACCTCTATTTAATCTCTCCTTCCCTTCCCTTTTTCCCTTCCCTTCCCTTCCCTCCTATTTACCTCTCCTTCCCTTCCTTTTTCCCTTCCCTTCCCTTCCCTCCTATTTACCTCTCCTTCCCTTCCTTTTTCCCTTCCCTTTCCTTCTCTCCTATTTACCT
>NC_091567.1:36798684-36801184 GCF_042767895.1 Penaeus vannamei
AGGAGGAAGAGTGAGGATAGAGGAGTGTTCATTTTTCTTGCCATTTTAGATTAGTTCTGAGTGAGGTAATTAGGCGAGCCAATAAGTGGGTCTCTCTCTCTCTCTCTCTCTGTCTCTCTCTCTCTCTCTCTCTCTCTCTCTCTCTCTCTCTCTCTCTCTCTCTCTCTCTCTCTCTCTCTCTCTCTCTCATACCTCTCCTACCCTCTATACCTTTCTCTCCTCTTCCCACTCTCCCTTCCTCTCCTCTTCCCCTCTCCCTTCCTTTCTCCGTCTATCTCCTTCCCCTCCCTCTCTCTCCCTTCTCTTTCCCTTTCTCCCTTCCCTCTCTCCTCCTCCCCCTCTCTCTCCCTTCCTCTATCTCCTATTTTTCCCCTTTCTCCCTTCCTCTCCTCTTCCCTCTCTCCCTTCCTCTCTTTCTCTCCCCTCTCTCCCTTCCCCTCCCCTCTCTCTCCCTTCCCCTCTATCTCCTATTTTTCCCAGCGACTCGACCTCAGCACAGCACACCCTACCCCATAAGATCTAACAAGGCCATTCGGGTTAATAATCATTGATACTAACCTTTATTATCACCCTTAAGGCATGACATAATCTCATCTGGAGGGTGTCTTAGAGAGAGAGATCCTTTGACTGTGATTATGCGATGTATATTGGAGTGTACTGTGTTCTACGCCCTTTTCTGGCTGGCCTGTATATCTGTCTGTCTGTCTGCCTGTCTGTTTGTCTGTCTGTCTGTCTGTTTGACTGTCTGTTAGCCTGTCTGTTTGTTTGTCTGTTTGTATTTCTTTCTTTCTGCCTGTTTTTCTGTTTTTCTGTCTGTTTGTCTGTCTGTCTGTCTCTGTCTCTGTCTCTGTCTCTCTCTCTCTCTCTCTCTCTTTCTGTCTGTCTGTTTGTCTTTATGTATGTATATGTGTCTGTCAGTCAGTCTGTCTGTTTGTATTTCTTTCTTTCTTTCTACCTGTCTATCTATCTGTCTGTCTGTCTCTCTGTTTTCCTGACTGTCTGCCTGTCTGTCTGTCTATTTGTAATTCTTTCTTTCTGTCTGTTTGTCTGTCTGTCTGTGTGTTTAGCTGTGGATACTTCTGTTGTTACTTATTTTTCTACTGCTGTCTATCTGTCTATCTATCTGTTTATGTACTTTGTAGACTTTCCGTTTGTCTATCTATCTAAGTCAGATTCTCTGTCAATATATCTACCAATTTGTTTCTGTCCATCTATCTTAGTTCTCTCCCTCTGTCCCTCCCTTCATTCATTACTCACTTTCACTCTCCTTTTTCCCTCCCTCCCTCCCTTTCCTCCCCTTCCTATCCCCCCTCTCCCCCTCCCCTCTTCCTTTTCCTTTCCCTCTCCCTTATCCTCTCTCCCCACCCCCTCTTCCTTTTCCTTCTCTCCCCTCTCCCTTATCCATCTCTCCTCCCACCCCCTCTTCCTTTTCCTCTTCCTCCTCCCTCTCCCTTCCCACCCTCCTCTTCCTTTCCTTCTCCCTCCCTTCCCTATCCATCTCTCCCACCCCCCTCTTCCTTTTCCTTCTCCTCCTTCCCTTATCCATCTCCCACCCCCTCTTCCTTTTCCTTCTCCCTCCCTCTCCCTTATCCATCTCTCCCCACCCCCTCTTCCTTTTCCTTCTCCCTCCCTCTCATCTTTCTCCCTCCCTCCATCTCTCCCTTTCCTTCTCCCTCCTCCCCTTATCCATCTCCCACCCCCTCTTCCATCTTCTCCCTCCTCTCTCCTTATCCATCTCTTCCCCACCCCCTCTCTTCCTTTTCCTTTTCCCTCCCCTCCCTTATCCATCTCTCCCCACCCTCTTCCTTTTCTCCCTCCTCTTTTTCCTCTCTCCCCCTCCCTCTTCCTCTCCTTCTCCTTCCCTTCCCCTTTCTTCCTCCTCCCCCATCTCTCCCTTTCCTCCCTTCCCCCCTCACCCTCCTCTCCAACCTCTTCCTCCCCCTCCTCTCCCCTCCCTCCTCCCCCTTCCCTTCCCCTCCTCCCTCCCCCTCTCCCTCTCTCCTCCTCCTTCCCCTCTCTCCTCCTACCCTCTCTCTCCCTCCTCTCCCTCCTCCCTCTCTCTCTCTCGAGACTTCCCAGGTAATCTCTAACATCAATTCAGCAGCATTATCTCTCGGTCTCCCTTACGCCCGCCGCTCAATGGAGACGGATGAGGGGAGTGGAGCGCTGGGGAGTGGGCGGGCGTGAGGGGAAAGATGGGGGGGGTAGAAGGGGGAGGGAGGGGGAAGAGGGGAGAGGGGGAGAAGGGAGAGGGGAATGGGAGGGAAAGAGGGGGGAGAAAGGAAGAAAGATGGGGAGGGGAGGGGGGCAGAAGGAGGAGGGGGGTAGAAGGGAGGGGGTGAGGGGAGGGTGTGAGGGGAGGGGAGGAAAGGGCGAAAGGGGGGGGAGGGGAGAGAGGGGGAAAGAGGGGGGGGGGAGGGGAGAGAGGGGGAAAGGGAGGGGGAGCGAAGGGGGAGAGTGGGGGTGATTATAGAAGGAGGAGGGTGGGAGAGGGAAAAAG
>NC_091567.1:36803684-36806184 GCF_042767895.1 Penaeus vannamei
AGAGAGAGAGAGAGAGAGAGAGAGAGAGAGAGAGAGAGAGAGAGAGAGAGAGAGAGAGAAAGAGAAAGAGACAGAGAGAGACAGACTGAGACAGAGAAAGAGCCAGAGAGAAAGAGACAGACAGACAGACAGACAGACAGACAGATATAGACAAAAAAAAGAAAGAAAAACACACACAAAAAACAATAACAAAACCCATACCCCTACCCTCCAGTTTCTACACAAGCCCGTCAATATTTACCATCGCGTTTTATATAACCATTTCTCCTTGCTTCTCCCTCTTCTCATTTCTTGTGGCTTCTCCCTCTTCTCAGACACCCACATGCGGTACGTACAGCACACACGAACTCGCGAAAAACCATTGACATTCCGGCCAAACAAATGCGAAAGTTTTCTCTTCAAATAACCGGAGAAAGTACAAAAGGCTTCACAGATGACGTCATCCAACAAGGAAACTTTTGCAAGCACACAACAAGCGCAAAAGAAAGTGATGAAAAATGTATAAAGATGGCGCATCATCTTGGACGCAAAGTAGAGTAAATAAAAAGTTAAAAGGTTGTTGTATGGTTGTGGTAATGCTGATTTTTTTAATGATTATGGAAATGATGATAATGATGGTAATGGTGATGATAAAAATAGTAATATTGATGATATTGATAGTGAAATAGAAATAATGATAATAACATTAATCGTAATAATGATAATGATAATAATAATAATAATGATGATGATGATAATGATAATAATAATAATAATAATAATAATAATAATAACAATAATAATGATAATAATAATAATAATAATAATAATAATAATAATAATAATGATAATAATAATAATAATAATGCTGACAACAGCTACAACACGAACACAGTAACACCAGAAGCAAGACCTTACCCTACCCCCCCCACCCCTCACCCCCTAAAAGTAAGAAATCTCAAAACCGAAAAAAAAGACATTAAACATAATTAATTCCATTACCCCCCCACCCCTCCTCCCCCACAGCTTTATCCTGCTACCCTCGCCATGTAATAACAACTTGGGGGTTTTACGCGCTAACGAATCGAGTTTCCCCACCCCACCCCTCACCCTCCCCCTCCCCCACCACCTACCCTTCGCTGGCGCCCACACACTCCCACCCTCATCCCACCTTCCCCACACCCCTCACCCCAATCGCCCAACCCCTTACCCCTTCAGCTGGCGCCCACACACTCCCTCCCCCTCCCTTCCCTTACCCCAACCTTCCCCACACACCCCACCCGACCTCCTCCCTGCTCCCCCACCCCCCCAGCCTCCTCCACACCTCACCCCCACCCTTCCCTCCTCCTCCCCCTTTCCTCACATTCCCTCCAACACCTCTTACCCCCTCTCCTCCAGCCTCCCTACACCCTCCCTCCCCCTCCTCCTTCCCCTCCTTCCCCTCCTTCCCCCCCTTTTCCCCCTTCGCTGGCCGCCCACGGTAGAGAACGCGCAGGAAAGTGGGTTATGTCCGAAGAAAAAGCCCCGGGACGCCCACTGCATAGCGATGGGCTGCGGCGCGCTCGGAAAAAGGGATGTCAGATTTGGGTGGGTGTGGGCGTGGGGAGGGAAGGGGGATGGGCGGGGGGAGGAGGAGAGGGAAGGGGTGAAAGGGGGGTGGTAGGGGAGGGGTGGGTGTGGGTGGGTGGGAGGGAAGGGGTTGGGTAGGGGGCAGGAGGATGGGCGTGAAGGGAAGGGGGATGGGGCGTGGGGGGAGGGAAGGGGGTGGGAGGGGGGAGGGGGTTGAAGGGGGATGGGTGAGTGGGGGCGAGGGGTTGGGTAGGGGGGTATTTGTGAGTGTGGGTGTTGGTTTTTATTGGGGGTGTGGGGTGGGGTGGACGTGGGTAGGGTTGGGTAAGGGTATGGGGATGGCAGGGGGTGTGTGGGGGTGTTTGTGAATGGGTGTGTGTTTTTATTGAGGGCGGGGGGAAAGGGGTTGGGTAGGAGGGTGGAAGAAGGCAAGGGGGGGTGTAGGGGTGTTTGTGAGTATGGGTGTGGGTTTTTATTGCGGGTGTGAGTAAGTGGGATTGTGAGTTTGTGTGGGCGGGTGTATGCGTGTGTGTGTGTGTCGGTGTTTATGTGTATGTCAGTATGCAACTATATCATAATGCAGTGTGTGTGTCTGTCTGTCTTTGTGTATTTGTCTGCGACTGTGATTATCTACAAGAGATAGAGATAAGTGAATGGAAGAGAGAGAGAGAGAGAGAGAGAGAGAGAGAGAGAGAGAGAGAGAGAGAGAGAGAGAGAGAGAGAGAGAGAGAGAGAGAGAGAGAGAGAGAGAGAGAGAGAGAGTTGTTCTCTCCCTCCCCCATCTCCTTCCCCCGCTACTTTCCAGCCTCCCTCCTTCTCCCCTTTCCCCCTCCTCCCCTCCCTTCCTCCTCCTCCTCCTCCCTCCTCCTCCTCCTCCTCCTTTCTCCTCTCTTCCTCCTCGCTCCCATCCTCTGCCTCCTCCTTCCCTCCCATCTCTACTCTCCCTCTTCCT
>NC_091567.1:36826184-36828684 GCF_042767895.1 Penaeus vannamei
GTGAAGCCTTGAATTCAGCTTTGAGAGAGTGAAGCTTCGAAATAGTGAAGCTTCGAGGTATACAAATAGAAAAATAGAATAAGAAATAGTAGCTGAATATGAGAGAGAGAGAGAGAGAGAGAGAGAGAGAGAGAGAGAGAGAGAGAGAGAGAGAGAGAGAGAGAGAGAGAGAGAGAGAGAGAGAGGAAAGAGAGAGAAAGAGAGAGAGGAAAGAGAGGGCGAGTGAGAGAGAGAGAGAGAGAGAGAGAGAGAGAGAGAGAGAGAGAGAGAGAGAGGGAGGGAGAGGGAGAGAGAGAGAGAGAGAGAGAGGGAGGGAGAGGGAGAGAGAGAGAGAGAGCCTTAGATAGTGAAGCCTCGAATAGTGATTTTTTTCCTATTTCATTTCGTATTATTTCGCAGATGTGTCGAATCGAATAATTCATTAATACCTGGATACCATAAACAACCTCGATCATGTATTTTCTTCTCAAATATTCAAACATTTCCATCTTCTTTTTCCCCCCTTTTTCCTATCTCTTCTTTTCTTTTCCTGTTTTTCTCAAATATTCAAAAATTTCCATCTTCTTTTTTCCCCCGTTTTCCCTATCTCTTCTTTTCTCTTCTTACTTTCTCTCATTTCGCCTCCTATTTTCATATATTTTTTCTCAAATATTTAAACATTTCCATCTTCTTTTTCCCTCCTTTTTTTCTCAAATATTAAAAAATTTCCATCTTTTTCCCCAATTTTTTCCTATCTCTTCTTTTCTCTTCTTACTTTCTCTCATTTCGCCTCCTATTTTCATATATTTTTTCTCAAATATTTAAACATTTCCATCTTCTCTTTCCCTCCTTTTTTCTCAAATATTCAAAAATGTCCATCTTCTTTTCCCCCCCTTTTTTCCCTATCTCTTCTTTTCTCTTCTTACTTTCTCTCATTTCGCCTCCTATTTTCCCCTCGAGAAATTTCGAGTGAGGGGAGTGACAGAAAACGGGACACGAAGGGGAGACTTTTCTAATTCGACCAAAGTGGAACAATTTGCGAGAGTGTTTGTATATGTGTCTTCAAGATTCCGCAAATCGAGGGACGGGAAGGAGGAGGGGGGGAAAGGAAGAGGAGCAGGAGGAGGAGGAGGAGGAGGAGGTGCTTGAAGAGGAGGAGGAAGAGGAGGAGGAGGAGGAGGAGGAGGAAGAGGAGGAGGAGGTGCTTGAAGAGGAGGAGGAGGAGGAGGAAGGAAGAGGAGCAGAGGGAGGAGGAGGAGGAGGTGCTTGAAGAGGAGGAGGAAGAGGAGGAGGAGGTGCTTGAAGAGGAGGAGGAGGAGGAGGAGGAGGAGGAGGAGGTGCTTGAAGAGGGGAGGAGGAGAAAGGAGGAGAGGAGGAAGGAAGAGGAGCAAGAGGGAGGAGGAGGAGGAGGAGGAGGAGGTGCTTGAAGAGGAGGAGGAAAAGGAAGAGGAGGAGGAGGAGGAGGAGGGAGGGAGGAGCTTGAAGAGGAGGAGGAGGAGCAGGTGCTTGAAGAGGAAAAGGGAGGAAGAGGAGGAGGTGCTGAAGAGGAAAAGGAGGAAGAGGAGGAGGTGCTTGAAGAGGTGGAGGAAAGGAGGAAGAGAAGGAAGAAGGAAGAGAAGAGGAAGAGGAGCGAGGAGGAGGAGGAGGAGGAGGAGGAGGAAGAGCAGGAAGGAAGAGGAGCAGAGGGAGGAGGAAGAGGAGGAGGAGGAGGAGGAGGAAGAGGAGGAAGGAAGAGGGAGGAGGAGGTGCTTGAAGAGGTGGAGGAAGAGGAGAAAGAAGTGTATGAAGAAGAGGAAGAAGAGGAGAAAGAAGCGTAGAAGAGGAGGAGGAGGAGGAGGTATGAAGAGGAGGAGGAGGAGGAAGAAGAAGAAGAAGTAGAAGAGGAGGAGGAGGGAGGCATGAAAAGGAGGAGGAGGAGGAAGGGCATGAAGAGGAGGAGGACAGGAGGAAAAGACGAAGAGAGGAGGTAGAAAGAGGTAAAAAAAGAACAAACAAAAGATGAAACAAAACGAAGAGAAAACTAAAAAAAAATAAATAAATGAATAAAAATAAATAAATAAATAGAGAAGGGGCGAGACAAAAAAAAAACAAAAAACAGAGAAGAGAGGATAAAGCCCCCCTCCCCCCCCCCCCAACAAAACACCTGCCCTTCCCCCACCAACCCCCTCCCCTCCCTCCCCCCCTCAAAAAAAAAAAAAAAAAAAAAAAAAAAAAAATGCATTTTGGACAAACACTTGGCAGTCATACACCACAGGTGCGATTGCGGTCGACATCACTGGTGAAGAATGGGAAGAAGAGACCGTTAGAAACCGTTAGATCTCAGATTTAAATTTGTCTTCGGCCGCAGTTCAAAATGGCGCCGCGTCATTCGCTATTGTTAGGCCGGACATGTGGGTCAGTTAGACTAAGGCGCTGTTTGTTTGTTTGGGGGTTTTGATGTTTGTTTGTTTGTTTGTGTGTTTCTTTGTGTTTGTTCTGTTTTTTTCTTTGTTTGTCTTTGTTTCTGTCTGTCTGTTTGTTT
>NC_091567.1:36853684-36858684 GCF_042767895.1 Penaeus vannamei
TCTCTCTCTCTTTCTCTTTCTCTCTCTCCCGCTCTCCCTCTCTCTCTCTCTCTCTCTCTCATTCACTTTTTCTCATCTTATCTTTTATTTGCCTTCCCTCTCCTCCTCTCTTCTCCCCTCCCCATCCCTCCCCCTCCCCTCCCTTTCCCCCTCACTCCCAACTACCACCCGTTCAAAAAAAAGAAAAAAGTTTTGCAAAAAAAAAAAAAACGTTCTGATTAAGAAAAAAAAAAAACTTTTGATAATCAAACGTTCTGAAAAAAAACGTTCTGACACAACAACAAAAAAAAACGTTCTGATAAAAAAAATAAAAAATAAAAAAAAACGTTCTGATAAAAAAATCTAATAATTCTCATAAACGTTCAAGAGTCAGCTCCCCGGAAACGTTACGGAGAGCAAACAAATTCCGCCTTTGAAGTTATGCATTTATTCATAGCGGAATCTGGTAGCTTGTGTAGTCTGTTGCAACTTCGGTTAGAATGCTTTAGTTAACCCTTAAGAGTGAATGAGGGAGAGGGAGAGGGAGAGGGAAAGAGGGAGTGAGAGGGAGAGGGTGGGAGGGAAGGAGGGAGGGAGGAAGGGAGGAAGGGAGGGAAGGAGGGAGAGGGAAGGAGGGTAGGCAGGGTGGGAGGGAGGGAAGGAAGGAGGGAGGAAGGGTAAGAAGGAGGGGGGAGAGGAAGGAGGGAGAGAGATAGAGGGAGAGAGAGAGAGAGAGAGAGAGAGAGAGAGAGAGAGAGAGAGAGAGAGAGAGAGAGAGAGAGAGAGAGAGAGAGAGAGAGAGAGAGAGAGAGAGAGAGAGAGAGAGAGAGAGAGAGAAGCTACACTATAGTACGAATTTTGTTAATAGGGAGGAGGGGGGAGGGGGGAGGGAGTAAACTAAATATGTTGTTGTTATTGTTGTCACTGTGTTTTTGTTTTACTAGTCTTGTCGTTAAAGTAACTACGCTGTTATTATAACTGAGTTACCTGAGTAGTTTATAAATCTGACAATAATTTAGGGCTATTTAGGGACCACTGAATTGTTTATAAATCAGAGAACAGTATGGGCTTAATTGTCATTAACTCATCAAAATACTATTTTGGTTTTAAATACATCAGAGCACCGGAAACGTGTGACATTAATGATTCATTACCGATATCTTTAAAAGAGTGTTAATATTCAAATAATCAGCTTTATATTGAATCAGTCCCTGCAATCTAATTAACTCGCATTGAAAAGGGAAAAAAATGTGATAAAAAGTTTGGTTATTTCAGGAACTTTTGGATTTTTTTATCTTTTTTTTTGTGAGTGGTTGTAGTAACAATATATATATATATATATATATATATATATATATATATATATATACAACTAGACTTAATTAAGGTCCCCCTTTGTAAGACAAAGACAACGGGACCTATAATTGAGATTTTTTTTTCTCTCTTTTAAGTGGAAGGGTCTAACATTTCTCTATAAGTTAGCAACCATATGTTGGAATTACTTTATGATGATAAAGATATCCCTTTTTTGTTTGTTTTTGATTTTTGGAGAGAGAGAGAGGGAGAGAGAGAGAGGAGGAGGGAGGGAGGGAGGGAGGGAGGGAGGGAGGGAGGGAGGAGGGAGGAGAGAGAGAGAGAGAGAGAGAGAGAGAGAGAGAGAGAGAGAGAGAGAGAGAGAGAGAGAGAGAGAGAGAGAGAGAGGGAAGAGATAGATAGATAGATTGATAGAGAGAGAGAGGGAGAGAGAGAAAGAGAAAAAAAAAGAAAAAGAAAAAAGAGAAAAAAATAAAAGAAAAAGTAAACACACGAAACTGTAAATCATACCAAACTTAAATTCCCTTTACATTTCCGCCTGACAGACCCACAACACCAACCCCCTCACCATAACAACACCAACCCCATCACCATAACAACACCAACCCCATCACCATAACAACACCAACCCCATCACCATAACAACACCAACCCCATCACCATAACAACACCAACCCCATCACCAAACCACAAGCATCGCCAACAAACGCCCACCCTCGTGCACACAAGACAACAACAAATCTACGAATTCAATCCAGCAAATGAACTTCACAAATTCGCCAAATTCGAAATCTGACCCACGATGACCTTGCGAATGACCTCTGACCCCGCGGCACGTTGCAAGAAGGAGAATGCTGCTTGTAAGTGTTCCGTCATTGTACGTTGCGCGGTATTGTGGTGTAAATCAACGATAATTCTTGAGGTTTGGGAATTTCTTGAGGTGAAAGGAAACCAAAGAGTTTATGTATCATTAAATTGTTTGATCTGAGTGGTAGATTCGCAAGTGTGATAAAGGGAGATAGTGTAGACGGATTTATGCAGAGACAGAAACTTATATATACGTAGATAGACTAATAGACAGATAGACTGAGAGAGAGAGAGAGAGAGAGAGAGAGAGAGAGAGAGAGAGAGAGAGAGAGAGAGAGAGAGAGAGAGAGAGAGAGAGAGAGAGAGAGAGAGAAAGAGAGAAAGAGAGAAAGAGAGAGAGAGAGAGAGACAGAAACAGAGAGAAAACGAAAGAACTGGAGAGAGAGAGACAGAGACAAAGATACAAAGAGAACGAAAGAAGGGAGAGAGAGAGAGACAGAGACAAAGATACACAGAAAACGAAAAAGGGGGAAGAGACAGAGACAGAGAGATAAAGAGAGAACGAAAGAGGGGGAGAGACAAAAAGCGCTCTAAAGTCAAAGAACACGATAGTAGCCTTTGAAGGATTTAAAAATGGACAACAAGATTTATAAAGGTTCCAAAGAGAGGAAGGGACGATAAAAGGGAGAGAAAGGTATAGAGAAAGAATTATCTGTAGGAAAAAGGAAATCAAATATAGACATACACTGTACATCTATATCTCCATTTATCTCTACAGAGTATTTATATATATTCCATCTATCTATCTGTCTGTCTTCATCTATTGTTATATCTATCTGTATCTATCTATCTATGTATCTATATATATCTTATCTATATCTTTCTGTTTATCTATCTATCTATCTGTCTATCTCTTATCTATATATATCTGTTTATATATCTATCTGTCTCTCTATCTATCTGTTTATATATCTATCTGTTTATATATCTATCTGTCTCTCTATCTATCTATTTATCTGTTTATATATCTATCTGTTTATATATCTATCTGTCTCTCTATCTATCTATTTATCTGTTTATATATCTATCTGTCTTTTTATCTATCTATTTATCTGACAACATACACAAACACACAAATACTCACACACACACACACAGATATATATATATATATGTATATATATATATATATATATATATATATATATATATATATATACATATATACATATATATATATATATATATATATATATATATATATATATACATATATATATATATATATATATATATATATATATATATATATATATATACATATATATATATATATATATATATATATATATATATATATATATATATATATATATATATATATATATATATATATATATATATATATATATATATGTATATATATATACATATACATACATACATATATATATATATATATATATATATATATATATATATATATATATATATATATATATATATATATATATATATATATAATTCCCCACCGGACTCCATCAGATCGCTTGCCAACAAATCACTCTCTTGGTCGGAAATCCTCCATTCACCAGTGCTATTATCGCCCTTAAGACTCTCTCCACTTCCGAAGTGACGTAATAAGGATGATCCCGAGAAGCGTTCTATCGGCGTGACGTCACGAGGAAATAATTTTTCGAGCTGTATCACACTTTTTTTTTCTTTCTTCTCCTTCTTCTTTTCTATTGGTTTCTTTCGTGTTTTTTTTTTTTTTGGGGGGGAGGTGGGGGGTGGAGGGGGTGGAGGGGGTGTTTTGATCGCCTTATGTGGGATATTTTTTTTATATATGTTGTTGGGAAAAGATGTGTGTGGGAATTTTGTGTGTAGGGGGGGATGGGGGTGGGGGGTTGGGGGGATGGGGGTGGAGGGGAAGGCGGGCGGGAGGGAGGTTTATAAGTCTGTGGAGTAAAGGAAGGGGGAAGGGGGAGGGGGGGGTTATGTGTGTGTGTGTTTTTGCGCTTGTTTGTGAGTGTGTGTTTGTTTGTGTGTTTGTTTGTGTGCTGTGTGTGTGTGTTTGCATGTTTGTTTGTTTGTTTATGTGTGTGTGTGTGTGTGTGGTCTGAGTATCTGTGTTTGTGTGTATGTGTTTTTGGTTGTGTGTGCGTGTGTTGGATGTGTGTGTTTGTGTGTATGTGTCTGTGTCTGTGTACATATACAAATTTTACGCTCATGGTCCCCTTTACATACACTCGGAAACGCGCCCGACACCTTTACCTTCCACCCCATGAAAAAATAAAAATAAACAAATAAATAAAAACAAAATGACAAAACGCGCCCAAGAACTTCACAAACAAACACAAGATCATTTTTCCCCTTGCATAGACGAGGGGAAAGAAGATTCTAAAAAAAAACTCTACAAGACAGTTGAGAATGCAAGGTGCAACAGAGAAACGCAGAGAAAAACGAGAAACGGAGGAGGAGGGAGGAGGAGGGAGAAGGAGGAGGAGGAGGAAGGGAGAGGGAGGGGGAGAAGGAGGAGGAGGAGGGAGAGGGATAGGAGGAGGAGGAGGAGGAGGGAGGAGGGAGGAGGAGGAGAGGGGGAAGAGGAGAAGGAGGAGGAAGAGGAGGAGGGTGAGGAGAAGAGGAGGAGGAGGAGGAGGAGGGGGTGGAGAGTGAGGGGAAAAAGGGAGAGAGCGAGGGAGAGGGGGAAGGGGTAAGAGAAAGAAAGAAGGAAGGGGTAGGGGGGTAGGGGGAGGGGGGGAGAGCGTGGGAAAAGGACAGCTGGAACTAAAACTGAACTTTTTTCACGTCAAGACAACAGCAGCACTGTTTGAAAGCTTTAAAAAGAAACCCTTTTAGAACCAGATGGGTTTTCTTAGACTGCAGATTGCAATATCTAG
>NC_091567.1:36863684-36866184 GCF_042767895.1 Penaeus vannamei
TAATAATTCCCGATTCGCCTTCATCCCTAATTAGCCAGGGAAGGGAAGCGCCAGGTAGCCCCCGTCACCTGTCCGGGCAGTGCCACATATCGGTGCCTGTCTAGCTCGACGCGGGTGGCACTGGCAGGGGATGCCACGCTCGCCTCGCCCTCTCCCCTCGTTTGTGCCTAGAGGGGGGGTGGAGGGAGGGGGAGGCGAGGGAGGGAGGGAGGGGAGGGAGGGGGAGGGTTTGTGAGTGGGGGTGGAGGGGAGGGGAGGGGGAGGGGGAGGGGGAGGGGGGAGGGGGGGAGTGTGTGTGTGTGGGGTGTGAGTGTGGGGGGGAGTGTGTGTGTGTGTGTGTGTGTGTGTGTGTGTGTGTGTGTGTGTGTGTGTGTGTGTGTGTGTGTGTGTGTGTGTGTGTGTGTGTGTGTGTGTGTGTGTGTGTGTGTGTTTTTTCGTAAAAAAAAAAAAAATATCCAAGTGAAAATATAAAATACCTTTTTCCCTATTTTTATCAGATCAGATTTTAGAAGATAGAAAAAAAAAAACTCTAATATATATTAGTTTCCCCTTTTTTTCATTTTTTCTTTTTTTAATACTTTTCCTTTGGTGAGACTTTTGACTATTTCCCACATTTTAATTTATTTTTTCTAGTCATTGGCAATATCCCAGAGTAAATAAAAGTCAATTAAATGAAGCCTTTATAGAATAAATCACGCAGGTAATATATATATCTTTTTTTCTCTTCTTCATCTTCCTTAAAAAAAAAAGAAAAAAAAAAGTTTTGAAAACTCTCATTGCCTTTCACAGCACGAGATACCAATTAGTATTTTTGCTTTTGTTTTTTTCCTCTCCATAAACGCAGAAAAATATTTACACTCAATTTTCAGTCTTCAGAATAAAGAAATAATGAAAAAAATAAATAAAAATAGAAGAAAAGAAATGCAAAAGATGGAAAAGAACAAAATAAAATAGTTATTAAACGAAAAAAACATCAAAGAGAAAGAAAGATAAACGGAGAGAAAGAGAGAAATAAAGAGAAAAACAAAGGAAAAGAGATAAACAGAGAAAGAAAGAGAGAAGTAAAGAGAAACACAAAGAAGAAGAGATAAACAGAGAGAGAGAGAGAGAGAGAGAGAGAGAGAGAGAGAGAGAGAGAGAGAGAGAGAGAGAGAGAGAGAGAGAGAGAGAGAGAGAGAGAGAGAGAGAGAGAGAGAAGTAAAGAGAAACACAAAGAAAATGAGATAAACAGAGAGAAAAAAGAGAAAAATAAAGAGAAAAAATAAACAAAAAAGGCCAAAGAAAAACGCTAATATTCCTTACAAAATCGAAAGACAAAGAGAATCCGCTTTCGAAAAAAAAAGTATATATATATGATCAAGTCCCATCCTCCTCCCCCCTTACACCCCCCCAAAAAAAAAACACAAAACGCATTTTCTTGGTCCTCACACCCCCCCCCCCCCAAAAAAAAAAAAAACACACACAAAACGCATTTTCTTGGTCATCATTAAAATCCGTGTTTACCTGTTGCTTTGATGTGCGTAAGGGCCTTCTCCCAATATCTTTTACGTTTGAATTCCGACTCTCTTGATTTCCCTCGAGACACCCCCCCCCCCCCAAAAAAAAAAAAAAAAAAAAAAAATCTTATGATCGGCAGAATCCAGGCCATTCTTTTTTCTTTTCTTTCTTTTATCTTATGAGAAGAGATAGATTGGAAGAGAAATAGTTTGGTGGAGGGATTGGGGAAGATGTTTATTGGGGGAAAAAGAGAGAGAGAGGGAGGGAGGGAGGGAGGGAGGGAGGGAGAGGAGAGGGAGGGAGGGAGGGAGGGAGAGAGGGAGGGAGGGAGGAAGGGGAAGGGAGAGAGAGAGAGAGAGAGGGAGGGAGGGAGGAGGAGAGAGAGAGAGAGAGAGAGAGAGAGAGAGAGAGAGAGAGAGAGAGAGAGAGAGAGAGAGAGAGAGAGAGAGAGACTGAGAGAGAGAGAGAGAGAGAGAGAGAGAGAGACAGACAGAGCAGGAAGAAGAGAGGGAGGGAGCAGGCAGAGAGAGTGAAGTAGAAAGGAAAAGGGGGAGGGAAGAGAAAAAGGAAAAGTAAGGGGAAGAGGAAGAGAGGGAGGGACAAGGGTGAGTGAGATGAGAAGTAAAGGGAATGAAAGAGAGAGGGCAGGAGGGAGGATAAAGGTGTGAGAGAAGGAATGAAAGAGGAAGAGAGAGAAAGAGGGAGGAGGTGGAAGGTAACGCAGAGGGAGAGAAAAAGGGAGAATAAGAAAGAAGGGAAAGATTGAAGAAGGGAGGGAGAGGTAAAAGAAAAGGAAGAAGAAGAATGGAAGAATAAGCGTAAAAGAGATGAAAGATGAAATAGAAAGGAAGGATAAAGCACTTGAAAGGAAGAGAGCGGACAAAAGAAGGAGATAGTGGGAGAAGGAGAGTCTAAGAAAAGGAGAGAGAGAAGCGAGAAGAGAAGGAAGGAGAGTGAAGATAAATAGAGAAGGAAAGACTGCGAATGAAAGAGGAAGGAAGAA
>NC_091567.1:36876184-36878684 GCF_042767895.1 Penaeus vannamei
TCTCAGGCACTGCGCATTCAAAAACATCTGCCGATCGAGAAGCGCAAGAGACGATTCCCGCCTTTGTGTCACTTATACACAAGGTTCATGGCGTTTATGATTTCTTTTTCTCGCTGACTCCTTAACCAGGTTACGTGTCAAACGATTATATGTCTTAGATCCTCTTATATTAAGGTCTCTATTCGGGTGTTATTTGTATCTGTCTCATCTCGCTACCGTTTAGAATGATCTAGAATGCGTTACGCATCAAAGAACATACGCATTAAGGGATTATAACCCTTAAATCCCCTAATAATAAGGTCTTAATTGTCTCTCTCTCTCTCTCTCTCTCTCTCTCTCTCTCTCTCTCTCTCTCTCTCTCTCTCTCTCTCTCTCTCTCTCTCTCTCTCTCTCTCTCTCTCTCCCTTTTCTCGCGTTCTCAACCCCCCTCTCTCTCTCTCTCTCTCTCTCTCTCTCTCTCTCTCTCTCTCTCTCTCTCTCTCTCTCTCTCTCTCTCTCTCTCTTTCTCTCTCCCTTTTCTCGCGTTCTCAACCCTCTAAGAATGTTTCAATTGTCATTAAGGTTTAATAAGAGCGGCCGCACCTAGCCATTAAGGAGCATTTGGAGGGTGACCTTTTCTGGAGAGAGAGAGAGGTCACGTGCTCAATACAGGTGGCCTTGTTCGAACTTTTTTTTGGGGGGGGTTGGGGGGAGGGGGATGGGGGTTGGGGGGAGGGGGTTGGGGGGAGTGGGGGTGGGAGCAAGAGGTGTTCTATGTCTTATTTGGGGGTTGGGGGGGGGGTTGGGGGGGAGGGGTGCTTGCAAGAGGTGTTCTGTGTCTTATTTTGGGGGTTGGGGGTTGGGGGAAGGGTGGGTGCAAGAGGTGTTCTATGTCTTATACCAAATTTATAAGATTTTTTTTTGGGGGGAGGGGAGGAGGGTTGTTATATGTCTTCTCTCCTTTTATCTTTATTTATTTATTTATTTATTGGGGCGGGGGGAGGGGGGCGCAAGAAGTCTGATTTCAAATTTATAAGATTCTTTTTTTTTTTTTTTGGAGGGGGGGAAGTTATATGTCTTCTCTCGTTTTATTTATTTATTCTTTTTCGAATATTTTATATATTTTTTCATCTATATACTTCCCACTCTATTCATATATATATATATTCTTTTTTTCGATTTGTCTTAACTTCACATTCTTTTACATTCTTATATATCAATATATTCCTTTTATTTGATTTTTTTCATTTATTTATCTTTTTAGAAGAAGAAGAAGAAGAAGAAGAAGAAGAAGAAGAAGAAGAAGAAGAAGAGAAGAAGAAGAACAAGAAGAACAAGAAGAACAAGAAGAACAAGAACAAGAAGAACAAGAACAAGAGCAAGAAGGAGAAGAAGAAGAAGAAGAAGAAGAAGGAGAACAAGAAGAACAAGAAGAACAAGAACAAGAAGAACAAGAACAAGAACAAGAAGACAAAGAAAAAAAATAAAAAGAAAAGAAGAGGAAAACAAAAGAAAGAAGAACGAAATAACGATAAGAAAAAAGGAAAAAAAAGGGAAAAAAAGAAGAAAGAAGAAAAAAAAAATAAAAAAATAAATAAAAACAGAGAGAGAGCGAAGGCCGAGAATTCGCGGAAGGAAAAGTATTATCCAGACACACGTAGACAAATATATCGCTGGATCCACAGACGGGAAGAACGCTGCTGGAGATTTATTTAACCGCCTTTCCCCTCTCCCCCCCCACACTTCCCCTCTTTCTCCTCCCCTCCCTTCTTCCGATTTCTCTCCCCTCCCTTCTTCCGATTTCTCTCCCTTCCTTTCTCCTCCTCTCCCTTCTCCCCTCCCTTCTTCCTCTTTCTCTTCCCCAACCGCCTTTCCGCTCTCCCCCATTTCCTCTTTCTCCCTCCCTCCCTTCTTCCTCTTTCTCTCCCCTCTCTCTCCTCCCTCCCTTCCTTTCTCCTTTCTCCCTCTTCCCCTCTCTCTCCTCCTCCCTCCCTTCTTCCGATTTCTCTCTCCCCCTCTTTCTCCTCTCCCTTCTTCCCCTTTCTCTCCCCCAACCGCCTTTCCCTCCCCACTTCCCCCTCTTTCTCTCCTCTCCTCCCTACTTCCTCTTTCTCTCTCCCACTTCCCCTCTCTCTCCTCCCCTCCCTTCCTTTCTCCTTCTCCCTTCTTCCCCTCTCTCTCCTCCCCTACCTTCTTCCGATTTCTCTCCCCCTTCTCTTTCTCCTCTCCCTTCTTCCCCTTTCTCTCCCCAACCGCTCTTTCCCCTCTTCCCCCACTTCCCCTCTTTCTCTCCTCCCCTCCCTTCTTCCTCTGTCTCTCCTCCCCTCTCTTTCTCCTCCTCCCTTCTTCCTCTTTCTCTATCCTACCTTCCTTCCTTCTCCTTCTCCCCCCGCTCTTTCCCCTCTCCCTTCTCCCTTCTCTCCCCTTTCTCTCCCTCTCCTTCTCATCCCTGTCCCCACTTCCACTTTCTCCTCCCTCCTTCCCTTTTCTCTCCCACTCTCTTTATCCCTCCTCCTTCTTC
>NC_091567.1:36891184-36893684 GCF_042767895.1 Penaeus vannamei
GGGTAGTTGTGGGTGTACATGTGGATATGTGTGTGGATACTTGTTGGTGCGGGTTGAGGATAGTTGTGGGTGTACATGTGGATATGTGCGTGGATACTTGTTGGTGTGGGTTGAGAGTAGTTGTGGGGTGTACATGTGGGATGTGTGTGGATACTTGTTGGTGCGGGTTGAGGGTAGTTGTGGGGTGTACATGTGGATGTGTGTGTGGATACTTGTTGGTGTGGGTTGAGGGTGCAGTTGTGGGTGTACATGTGGATGTGTGTGGATACTACTGTTGGTGTGTGGTTGAGCGGTAGTTGTGGGTGTACATGTGGATATGTGTGTGGATACTTGTTGGTGCGGGTTGAGGATAGTTGTGGGTGTACATGTGGATATGTGCGTGGATACTTGTTGGTGTGGGTTGAGAGTAGTTGTGGGTGTACATGTGGATGTGTGTGTGGATACTTGTTGGTGCGGGTTGAGGTGTAGCTGGGTGTACATGTGGATGTGTGTGTGGATACTTGTTGGTGTGGGTTGAGGGTATTTGTGGGTGTGGATGTGGATATGTGTGGATACTTGGTGCGTGTTGAGGGTAGTTGTGGGTGTATCTGTGAATGCGTTTGTATCTGTGGATATTTGTAGATGTGGATAAGCATCTGTGTGGGTGTGGATGTGTGGATATGGGTGTAAGTGTTGTAGAAGAGAAGAATATGTATGAGAAAGAATTTGAGGAAGAAATAGCAAGGAAATTAGAATAACTTTGGGAATTGGAAGAAAATGAGAAATTAATATTTGATGATGGCGTGGAGGAGGGAAAATAGGAAGAGAAAAAATGAATATAGGGAAAAATGAAGAGAAAATATATGATGAAATAATGGATAATGACAGAAATGACCATGATATTAATAACAAAGATAAATATATTATTATCAATATTATAATTACTAGTATCATTATCGTCATTATTATTATCATTATTATTGCCACTATAATTATCCTCATTATTACTATTACCCTCATTATTATTATCATCATCATTATCATTACCATCATCACTATTATCATTATCATAATTATTCCAATATCTAATAATAATAATAATAATAATAATAATATTGATACTATTATCACTAACTTCACCCCACTTACCCACACTCATAACCCCCCACCCCTTCTCAACACCCACACTCTCTGCCGCACCCACGGACCCCTAGCTCCAACACTTTCCCTCACCCATTCCTGCCCATTCCACCCCACTCCACCCCCTCCACCCTACCGCCCTACTACCATCACACCCCCACACCTCCATCTCACCCCTACATGCCGCCATCCCATCCCTCCTCCACCTACTCCCCCCCCCATCCCAACACCCACGCCATCCTCCCCTAACATCCTACCCCCTCCTACCCCATTACACCCCACGCCCACTCCAACCACTCCTACCCACCCCTACTCCAACCCCCACCACTACTCCCCCATCACCCCCCACCCTCTCCGCCCCTACCCCTACCCACTTCCCTCCCTCTCCCACCCCCCTCTAACTCCTACCACCCCCCTACCCTTCCACCCCTACCCCTCCCTCTTCCAACACCCCTACGCCCCCTCCCCTCTACTAACATCCTACTCCCCAACCCACTCCACCCCTTCCCCTAACCCCCCTCCCCCACTCCTACCTCCATTCCACCCCTTCTACTCCTGTGTACCCCCCCTCCTGCAACTCCCTACCCTTCCACCCCCTCTACCCTCTTCACACCTCCAATTTCCCCCAATCCCCACAATCTCCTCCCCTACACTCCACCTTCCACCCCCTCTCTGCCTGCCTACCTATCCCCCAATCCCTTCACCCCTACCCCTTCCACCCCACCCTACCTACCCCCCAATCTCACCCCTACCCACACTCCACCCCCTCCTCCACCCCACGCCCACCCGCCCACGAACAGGTGTCTCCGAGGGTCGAATTTCAGCGTCCGAGACTCGCGGTGTCCGAAAGGCTCGAATCAAGAGGCTTCGAACAAGAGCTGACTGTTCGGAGGATCTGTTTCTTGTGACTTTGGCTTCGTTCTTTTCCTTTCGTGTTTGTTTTGTGTCTTTCTTTGTTTGTTTGTTTTGTGGTTGTTGTCCCCCTCTTTATTGTGTTTTTTTTATTGGTGTCTTTATATTTATTTGTTTTTGTTTTTGTTTGTTCAGTTATTTTTGTTGTCCTTTTTTATTTTATTGTTGGTTTTGTATATATTCGTTTATTGTTGTTTTGTTTATTCATTTATTTTTGTTTTCTCTTTTTTTCCTTTTTGGGGGTGGATGACATTTTTTTTTCTATTTATTGTCTTTCTTTCTTTTAATTATTTTCATCATCATTATCATCCATCAACGTTATCGTCATTTCCACCATGATTATTACATCATTATCCTTATTACTATATCATTCACTTGCTCGAAGGAATAACTTAATTTCTCTGTTTTCTTGGAAGTTTCAAGTGCTTGCTTGGCTAATCTTGAGAATATCTTTGAATATCTTTGCTTG
>NC_091567.1:36903684-36906184 GCF_042767895.1 Penaeus vannamei
AGACAAGCATGCGCATTCACGGATTCAACACCTTTAAACACACAACAACAAAAAAGTTACAAAAACGGGCTTCTGGGTGTTCCAAAATGGCCGTCACAGCCTCGTTGCTATTCTGACCTCTCGACCCTAGTTATTTTCGCGAAACAAAGACCTACACTTTAGCCGCCATTAAACCCGGGGTGAATAATACCATTAATATCATAATAACAATAATAATAATAATAAAAGTTGTGTACGAGAGAAAAAAAAGGTAGAAGAATTGAATATCTCGTATGGATGTTTGTGCGTGTGTGTGTGTGTGTGTGTGTGTGTGTGTGTGTGTGTGTGTGTGTGTGTGTGTGTGTGTGTGTGTGTGTGTGTGTGTGTGTGTGTGTGTGTGTGTGTGTGTGTGTGTGTGTGTGTGTGTGTGTGTGTGTGTGTGTGTGTGTGTGTGTGTGTGTGTCTGTGTGCGTGCGTGCTTGCATGTGTGTGCGTATATATGTGTGCGTGTGTGCGTGTGCGTGTGTGTGCGTGAGTAGAAAGAGGAGGAGGAGGAAAGGGAGTTTAGAGAAGAAACACCAAGAAAAGAGGGGAAAGGGGGGGGGGAGAGAAGAGTGTAAAAAGAAAACCCCCCCAAAAAAATACTTTCATAACCTTTTTTCTATATTTGGCATCGCGAGAGAAGACTGCAAATGCAATTCTATCTCGCTTGGCACTTGGGATCATAACAATGATTTTTTTTTTGCTCTCGCTGTATTGCACGGTTCTTCCATTTTTTCTTTTTATCTGGCGTTGATATTCTTTCTCTCTGACTGTCTGTCTGTCTGTGTGTGTGTCTGTCTGTCTGTCTGTTTGTCTGTCAGTCTGTCTGTCTGTTTGTCTGTCAGTCTGTCTGTCTGTTTGTCTGTCAGTCTGTCTGTCTGTTTGTCTGTCAGTCTGTCTGTCTGTTTGTCTGTCAGTCTGTCTGTTTGTCTGTCAGTCTGTCTGTCTGTTTGTCTGTCTGTCTGCCTGTCTGTTTGTCTGTCTGTCTGCCTGTCTGTCTGTCTGTCTCTCTCTCTCTCTCTTTCTCTCTCTTTCTCTCTCTCTCTCTCCCTCCCTCCTTCCTTCCATCCCCCCTCTCCCTCCCTCCCTCCCTCCCTCCCTCCCTCCCTCCCTCCCTCCCTCCCTCCCTCCCTCCCTCCCTCCCTCCCTCCCTCCCTCCCCCCCTCCCTCCCTCCCTCCCTCCCCCCTCCCTCCCTCCCACCCCTCCTCCCTCCCTCCTATCCTCCCTCCCTCCCATCCCACCCATCCCCCCTCTCTCTCTCTCTTCCTTCTCTTTTTTATCTTTATCTTTATTACTTTCTTTTTTTTTGTTTGGCCTACGCGAGGATATAACGTCAATAAAAGAAAACTGGACATACACGCTCAATGTACGTATACATGCCTACCCTTGTTCAGTTATGTGTGTGTGTATTGCCCCTGTGTATTTTTGCCGTCTCGTTTCTAGATAGGTTTATTTAAATGCGTGTAAGTTTATTTGGGTGTTTATTAAGTGCATAAATTGCGTGCACACACACTCACACACACGGGATAGACGTACATGGAGAGATATGTACGTAAATATATATATACATGACTCACTTGTACATGGAGAGGTATGTACGTATACACATACATGCTCACTTCTAAGTATTTGTATATATACATGCATATGTACATGTATACAGAAATACTTATCCCCCCTTCTCCTCTCCCCCGCATCATCATCACCATCATCACCAACATCCTCATCATCATTAAAATCACCATCATTACCACCATCATCATCATCATCATTATCACCATCATCTTCACCCCCATCATTATCTTCCTCATTATCATCATTAAAATCACCAACATCATCATCACCATCAACTTTATCATCACCATCATCACCACCACCATCATCATCATCACCACCATAATCACCATCATCCCCATGATCATCACCATCATCTCCACTCCAATCATTATCTTCCTCATCATCATCACCATCACCATCCATCTTCACTCCCATCATTATCTTCCTCATCATCATCATCATCATCACCATCATCACCCTTATCATCACCATCTCTCCGCCTCTTCGTGTGTCACCAGGACGAGTCAGAGACTGTGTGTGGGGGGGGGTGATGATGGGGGAGGGGTGGAGAGGGGGATAGTGAGGTGCGGGAAGATGTGTATCTGAGAGTTTGACATTTTTTATTTTAAAAACTTAAAAAAAAAAAAAAAGAAAAACAGAAAAATAAAAAAATCGAAAGAAAAAGAAAAAAAAGATAATATCTAAACTTTAAACTTTTAAAAATTTTAAAAACCTTTTTTCTGAAAAAACCCGAAGAAAAAAAAAAAAGAAAGGAAAAAAAAAAAGGAAAAAAAAAAAAAGATCAAAAAATAGATCAAAGATGAAATAGAAGAATAGAAAAAGAGACAGAAAGAATTCGAAACAGAGAGACCGAGAGACAGAAACAGAAAGAAGCAGAGGGGAGACGGAAGAAGACCAAGA
>NC_091567.1:36933684-36941184 GCF_042767895.1 Penaeus vannamei
GGTAATGATAAGTGTAATGTTTATAGAAATAAAGCTAATGATGATTGTAATAATTACAAAGGTGATGATGATGATTATGATAACAATAATGACAATAATAAAAATTATTATAATAATGATAATAATAATGATAATAATAATAGTAATAACAATGATAACTATAATAATAATAATAATGATAATGATAATAATAATAATAATAATAATAATAATAATAATAATAATAATAATAATAATAATAATAATAATAATAATAATAATAATAATAATAATAATGATAATGATAACAATAATGATAATGATAAAAATTATAATAATAAACATTATAATAATAATAACAACAACAACAACAACAACAACAATAATAATAATGATAATAATAATAATGATAATAATAATAACAATAATAATAATAATAATAATAATAATAATAATAATAATAATAATAATAATAATAATAAGGATAAATAAAATAAAATGAGAAAAATAGAAAGTATTCGAGATTTAACAACCCCCCTCCCCCCATTTCAGAGAAAAAAAACATGAATATAAAAAGAACATACAACATTCCACATTATGAGAGGAAAAAGGAAGAAGAAGAAAAGAATATATAAAAGAAAGATGGAAATAAAAAATATACTAGGAAACAGAAGAAGAAAAAAATATATAAAAGAAAGATGGAAATAAAAAATATACTAGGAAACAGAAGAAGAAAAAAATATATAAAAGAAAGATGGAAATAAAAAATATACTAGGAAACAGAAGAAGAAAAAAATATATAAAAGAAAGATGGAAATAAAAAATATACTTGGAAACAAAAGAAGAAAATATATAAAAGAAAGATGGAAATAAAAAATATACTAGGAAACAGAAGAAGAAAAAATATATATAAAAGAAAGATGGAAATAAAAAAATATATATACTAACAAGGTATTCGGGTGTTTGCTAACGACCTAATTAGCATATGGGTGAGTTAGGAAACAGTCACGTGTGATTCTTGGCTTTCACAAATGGAAGGGAAACAATTTTTTTTTTTTTTTTTTAAGTTTATTTTCTATTATCAGAAATATTTCAACTTTATTTTTATTTCTCGTCACATGTTTTTTCCCGTTTTCTATTTCTTTCTATTTATTGTAATTTTCTATTTCTTTCTATTTATTGTAACTATTTATCATCTTTATTCAGCTTGTCATCAATGTAACACTATTAAAATTACAGTCACATATCATCATCATCATCGACATCATCATCATCCTCATCACCATCACTATTAATATTATCATCATCATTCTCATCATAATCATCATTATTAATATCATCATTACCAGCCTCATCATCACCACCGTCATCATCATCACTATCACCATCCTCACCATCCTCCTCCTCCTCCTCCTCCTACTCATCATCATCATCATCATCATAATCATCATCATCCTCATCCTCATCCTCATCCTCATCTTCATCCTCATCCTCATAATCCTCATCCACCGAAAAGGTTTCAAAATTATCCCTTTTCTCAAACTCCATTTCAGACCATAAACATTTCCTTGTTTTAATTCCATTTTCGTTTTTATTTTTCCCTCATTTTCTTTACTTTTCCATTTCCTCAAACACACTCGCAAATATTTCGTAAAGATATAGCGAACGCGCCGCTCTGTAAATACCTTTTCTGAAAATGATTATTTCCTCTTAAAATATTTTGTAAAGAAAGGAAAGGGAAGGAGAAAGGGGAAAATAGAAAATAAAGAGAAAGAAAGAGAGAGAGAAATATACACGTATGTTTGTGTCTATGTACGTATATAAGTATGCGTGTGTGTATGTTTCTATTTATGTATGCATGTATGTATGTATGTATGTATGTATGTATGTTTAAATCTGATATTTTTTCTAGAATTTCAATTTTATCTATCTATCTTTTTTCTAATTTCCTATTTCATTCATTATTTTTCTTCATTTTTTTCTCTTTCTTCTCTACATTCCCTCTTCTCCACTTTCTTCTTCCTCTTTCCTTATTCTCCTCCTTATCCCTCTTTCTACTTCCTTTCTTCTTATTCTTCTCCTTATCCCTCTTTCTATTCCCTTTCTTCTTATTCTTTTCCTTATCCCTCTTTCGTAAGACGATCTTTTCTCTTATCCTTTTTCTTCATCTGTTAGACCTCTCTCTCTTTCCTCTTTTCTTATTCTTTTCCTTATCCCTCTTTCTTCTTACTCTTTTTCTTCATCTGTTAGACCTCTCTCTCTTTCCTCTTTCCTTATTCTTCTCCTTATCCCTCTTACTTCTTACTCTTTTTCTTCATCTGTTAGACCTCTCTTTCTTCTTCCTCTTCCTTATTCTTCTCCTTATCCCTCTTTCTTCTTACTCCTTTTCTTCATCTGTTAGACCTCTCTCTTTTTCCTCTTTCCTTATTCTTCTCCTTATCCCTCTTTCCTCTTACTCCTTTTCTTCATCTGTTAGACCTCTCTCTCTTTCCTCTTTCCTTATTCTTCTCCTTATCCCTCTTTCTTCTTACTCCTTTTCTTCATCTGTTAGACCTCTCTCTCTTTCCTCTTTTCTTATTCTTCTCCTTATCCCTCTTTCTTCTTACTCCTTTTCTTCATCTGTTACACCTCTCTCTCTTTCCTCTTTTCTTATTCTTCTCCTTATCCCTCTTTCTTCTTACTCTTTTTCTTCATCTGTTAGACCTCTCTCTCTTTCCTCATCTTCTTTTCTTATAATTTTCCTTATCCCTCTTCCGTAAGACGATCTTTTCTCTTATCCCTTTTCTTCATCTGTTAGACCTCTCTCTCTTTCCTCTTTTTTTCATCCGTGAGAAAGGGTTACTTATATATTTTTTTGACTCTTGAATTCTCGTTTAAAGAGTGAGTGTTAAAACATACCTATGGCGGAGTCTATATGAGGAGTGTGTGTGTGCGAAGGGTCTCTCTCTCTCTCTCTCTCTCTCTCTCTCTCTCTCTCTCTCTCTCTCTCTCTCTCTCTTTCTCTCTCTTTTTCTTTCTCTCTCTCTCTCTCTCTCTCTCTCTCTCTCTCTCTCTCTCTCTCTCTCTCTCTCTCTCTCTCTCTCTCTCTCTCTCTTCTCTTCCCCCTCTCTCCCTCTCTCCCTTCCTCCCATCCCCTCTCTCACTCTTCCTTACTCCCTCTCTCCCTCCCTCCCTCCTTCTCCCTCTCCCTCCCTCCCTCGCCCTCTCTCTTTCCCTCCCTCTCTTTTCCAATCCCCTCCCTCCCCCTCCCCTCTCAGCCTTCCCCTCCCCTCCCCTCCCCACCTCTTAAATCACATCTCCAGACTGTAAGGCGTTAAAAGCCACCTGGGAGAACGCTCCGGAGAGGCTTAAGCGAACGTGAAGATTTCATTGTCAAAAAAGGGGGGAAAAGAAGAGAAAAAAACAGTAAGAGAAAAAGGAAAAAAGAAAATCGAGAATTGTCAAAAAAGGGGGAAAAAAGAGAAGAGAAAAAAAATAGTAAGAGAAAAAGGAAACAAAAGAAAATCGAGAAAAAGGTAAGAAAATGAGAGAAATTTTCGACAAAAAAAAGGAAGAAAAGATTTTTGGAAAAAAATAAATGTAGCGGAATGAAAAAGATATTTCGAAAAAAAGGGAAACAAAGGGATAAAATTTCGAGAAAAAAAAGTATATGCAACCGGAAGAAGAATAAGAAGAGGAGAAAAAATCTTCTTTCATCCCCCCTCTCCCTCTCTATTCCTCCCTCACTCTTCCTTCCTCCCTCTCTCCCTCCCACCCTCCCTCTCCCTTTCTTTCCCTCCCTCCCCCTTCTCCATTTCTTTCCCCCCTTGTCCCTCTCTTTCCCTCCCTCCTTCTCTCTCTCCCTCCTTCTTTCCCTCCCTCTCCCTCCCTCCACCCCCTTCTCCCTCTCCCTCCTCCCTCTCCCATCCTCTCCTCCCTCCCTCTCCCATCCTCTCCCTCCCTCTCCCATCCCCTCTCTGACTCTCCCTCCCTCCCTCCATCCCTCCTCTCCCTCTCTCCCCAAAACCTCCAAGATAATGTGACATCTTCCCTGCTAAGACGAAGACACCTTTTGATCTTAAAACGGCGAGAATATTGTCTTCTCCCTCATTTTCTCTTCTTTTTTCCTTTATGTCTTCCCCCTTTTTTATCTGTTCTTCTTCTTCTTCTTCTTCTTTGTCTTTGTTTTTCCATTTTTTCTTTATGTCTTCCATTTTTAACTTTTCTTCTTCTTCTTCTCCTTCTTCTCTGTCTTTGTCTTTCCATTTTTCCTTTATATCTTTCATTTTTAACTTTCCTTCTTCTTCTTTTTCTTCTTCTTTGTCTTTCCATTTTTTCTATATATCTTCCGTTTTTATCTTCTTCTTCTTCTTCTTCTTCTTTGTCTTTCCATTTTGATTTTTTTCTCCTTCTTCTCAGCCTTCTTTATTTCCTTTCTTGTTTCTAATCTTCTTTTATCCTATCTTCCTTCTATTTTTTCTATCCCTTTACTTCTTTTATTTTCTTCCCTTAGTCCATTTCTTATTTTCTTTTTTTTTCTTCTTCTTCTTCTCTTTCCCTTCTCTTTATCATCTTTGCTTTCCTCTCATTCTCTTTTTTTTTCCTTTTCTTTCTCATGAACCAATATAAGACGTAAGGGAGAGGAAGAAATAGAACAAGAACAAGAGGAAGAGGGAAGAGGGTGATAAAAAGGGTAAATAATGATAATAAGATAGAGGTATGAAGAGATCCAGACGAAAAGAGAGAGAGAGAGAGAGAGAGAGAGAGAGAGAGAGAGAGAGAGAGAGAGAGAGAGAGAGAGAGAGAGAGAGAGAGAGAGAGAGAGAGAGGAAGAGAGAGAGAGAGAGAGAGAGAGAGAGAGAGAGAGAGAGAGAGAGAGAGAGAGAGAGAGAGAGGGAGAGAGAGAGAGAGAAAGAGAGAGAGAGAAAAACGAAGAAGGAGAAGAGAGAACGGGCGAAAATGAAGGAAATAAACTCACATTTCAACGCCAGAAAAGAGTTGAGAAGTTTAGCCTGTAATATCACAGATTATCCCTCTTCCTCCCTCCCTCTCTCTCTCTCTCCTCCCTTCCTCTCTTCCTCTCTCCTCCCTCCCTCTTTCCTACCAACCTCTCTCCCTCCATTCCTCTCTTCCTCCCCTTCTTCCTCTTCCTCTCTCTCTCTCCCTTCCTCCCTCTTCCCTTCCTCCCCCTTCCTCTCCTCCCTCCCTCCCTCCCTTCCTCTCTTTCTACCAACCTCTCTCCCTCTCTTCCTCCCTTCCTTTCTCCCTCCCTCTCTCTCCCTCTTCCTCCCTCCTCTCTCCCTCCCCTCTCCCTCTCCCTCCCTCCTTCTCTCTCTCTCTTTCTCTCTCTCTCTCTCTCTCTCTCTCTCTCTCTCTCTCTCTCTCTCTCTCTCTCTCTCTCTCTCTCTCTCTCTCTCTCTCTCTCTCTCCCTCCCTCTCCCTGCCTCTCACCTTCCATTCCTCCTCCCTATCTTTCTCTCTTCCTCCCTTCTTGCCTCCTTCACTCTCTCCCTCCCTCCTCCTCTCTCTCCCTCCATCACTTCCTCTTCTTCCTCTCGCTGTCTCATTCTCTTTATCTTATCCTCTTCGCATTTTTCACCCAGCCACGCAAGAACATTTCTTTCTTTCTATTTTTCTCTTCTCTTCTATTTCTTTTCTCTTCTCTTCTTCGCTCTTATTATTTTTTTCATATCCTCTCTCTCTCTCTCTCTTGGCCCGCCCTCTTCTCTTTCTCCCACCCACGCCTTGTTATCCCCCTTCTTCCTCCTACCCCTCCTCCTCCATCCTCTTCCTCCTCCTTCCTCCTCCTCCTCCTCCTCCTCCTCCTCCTCCCCCTCCTTACCCTCCTCCTCCTCCTCCTCCTCCCCTCCTCCACCGCCTCCTCCTTACCCTACACCCCCACCTTCCTCCTCCTCCTCCCCTCCTTACCCTACACCCCCACCTTCCTCCTCCTCCTCCTCCCTCCTCCTCCTCCTCCTCCTCCTCCTCCTCCTCCTCCTCCTCCCTCCTCCTCCCTCCTCCTCCTCCTCTCTCCTCCCTCCTCCTCCCCCTCCTCCTCCTCCCTCCCCACCCTACACCCCCACCTTCCTCCTCCCCCTCCTCCCCCTCCTTACCCCCTCCTCTTCCTCCTCCCTCCTCCTCTTCTTCCTCCTCCTCCTTCCTCCTCCTCCACCGCCACTGCCTCCCTCCTCCTCCTCCTCCTCCTCCCCCCCTCCCTCATCATCCTCCTACTCCTTCTCCTCCTCCTCCTCCTCCTCCTCCTCCTCCTCCTCCATCCTCTTCCTCCTCCTTCCTCCTCCTCCCCTCTCCTCCTCCTCCTCCTCCTCCCCCTCCTTACCCTCCTCCTCCTCCTCCTGCCTTTTGCCTTACCATAACCCGTCTTTATTGCACCGTCGAGGTCGCGCTATCATCTGCTTTGGCTTTTCATTATAATTTTCATCATCATTATTTTTTTTCTCGTCTCGTCGCCATGTTCACATCGAGATCGAGAAGAGATTCTGGGAGAGGAGGGACCCGGGGAGAGGGGAGAGAGAAGGGGGGGATAAATAGAGGGATAGGAAGAAAGAAGAAGAGGAGGAGGAGGAGGAATAAGAAGGGGAGGGACCCGGGGAGAGGGGAGAGAGAAGGGGGGATAAATAGAGAGATAGGAAGAAAGAAGGAGGAGGAGGAGGAGGAGGAATAAGAAGAGGAGGGTCTTGTTGTCTTGTGAGGATGTAGGAGAGGAGAGAGAGAAGGGGGGATAAATAGAGGGATAGGAAGAAAGAAGAAGAAGAGGAGGGTCCCGCTGTGTTCGCTTTCTAAGGATGAGGAAGTAGGAGAGGCGAGAGAGAAGGGGGGATAAATAGAGGGATAAGATGAAAGAAGAAGATGATAACGATGATAACTCCTTCACCCCCCCCCAAAAAAAAAAAAAATAAATAAATAAATAGATAAACATAAATAAGAATAAAAATAAATCGAATTAAATTAATAAAGAAATGATAAATGGAAAGATGAAGCCAGCAACAACAACAACAAATATTAATAATAAATAAGTAATAAAGGGAAAGACGAAGCCCCCCCCCAAAAAAAGAAAGAAATAGAATAAAAAGAGGAAGACGACGACGGGGGGTGGGGGGGGGAGGTGAGGGGAAATACGACGACCCTCGTAAATCAAGAGGAAGATGGGGAGTTTTACACCCGATCGTTTTCCGTGTCCATCTCCCCCTCCCCCCTCCCCTCTCCCTCTTCCCTCCCTCTTCCCCTCCCTCTTCCCCCCCTCTCCCCTCCCTCTTACCCGTATCCCCCCTCCTCCTCTCCCTCTTCCCCTCCTTCTTCCCCTTCCTCTTCCCCTCCTTCTTCCCCTTCTCTCCCCTCCTTCTTCCCCTTCTCCCCCCTCCTCCCCTCCCTCTCCCCCTCCCCCGGGCATAAATGTCTTCCATTTGGCTTGTATTTTTCGTCATATTTTACAGCAGGGAAGGGGGAAGAGAGGGGAAGGGGGAAGGGGGAAAAGGGCGGAAGGGGGAAAAGGGAGGGGGTAGGGGATGGGGAGGAGGGAGGGGG
>NC_091567.1:36963684-36966184 GCF_042767895.1 Penaeus vannamei
CACACACACACACACACACATAAACAAAACATACACGCACCTAAACACACACACACACACAAACAAAACAAAAAATAAACCAAAACACACACACTAACAAACAAACCAGTAACCAAAACACACACAAACAAACAAAACACACACAAAACACACACACACAAAGCTACACATTATGAACACCCACACTGCAAAATCGCTCCCCCCCCCCGCCCCCACTCCCATCTTCCCGAAACACAGCATCCACCTCCGGACCAGAGCGCAGATCCAGCTTCTCATTACGAATACCAAGATACCACATCGACAGGAGCTTGGTATCAATTACCGGTTCCCCTCCCCCCCTCCCCCCTCTCCTCCTTCCCTCCCACTCCCTTCCCCGGTTCTTCTTCCCCCCGGTTCTTCTTCCCCCATTCTCTCATCCCCCCCCTTCTCCTCCCATCTTGACCCCTAGACACGCCCAGAATGACCGTGCGAGAGGGGGAGGGGGAGAGGGAGAGGGAGAGGGAGAGGGAGAGGGAGAGGGAGGGAGAGGGAGAGGGAGAGGGACAGAGAAAGGGAGAGATTGAGGGGGAGAGGGAGAGGGAGAGGGAGAAGGGGAGGGAGAGGGAGAGGGGGAGGGAGAGGGAGAAGGAAAGGGAGAGAGAGAGAGAGAGAGAGAGAGAGAGAGAGAGAGAGAGAGAGAGAGAGAGAGAGAGAGAGAGAGAGAGAGAGAGAGAGAAAGAGAGAGAGAAAGAGAGATAGAGAAAGAGAGATAGAGACAGAGAGAAAGACAGACAGACAGACAGAGAGAGACAGAGAAACAGAAACAGAGACAGAGACCGAGACCGAGACCGAGACAGAGAGAGAGGAAGAAGGAGGAGAAGAAGAAGAAAAAATGGGTTGAGCTCATGACCCAGAATAAGGAGACGAAACAAGAAAAGAATCCGGTTCTTTCTCAAGGTCTTTTCTGGGAATAAGTCGATCGTCTTGTGTTGGAAGAAGAAGATGAAGAAGAAGGAGAAGAAGAAGAAATAGAAGAGGAGGAGGAGGAGGAGGAGGAAGACGAAGAAGAAGACGAAGAAGAAGAAGAAGAAGAAGAAGAAGAAGAAGAAATAGAAAAGGAAGAGGAGGAGGAAGAAGAAGGAGAAGAAAAAGAAGAAAAAGAAGAAGAAGACGACGACGAAAAAGAAGAAGACGAAGAAGAAGAAAAAGACGAAGAAGAAGAAGAAGAAGAAAAATAAAAATAAAAAATAAAAAGAAACAGAAGAAGAAGAAAGAGAAAAAGAAGAAAAAGATGATGATGAAAAAAGGAAATAAATGAGAATAAATAAAGTGTTATTTGGAAAGGGACTTTTATCATACAGTTCGCAAAAAGGTGACGAACGAGTAGTGTCAATAAGTGTACATTTCAAAGAGAACCATTAAAGAGATCAGTGTAAATATCTATTCAATTATTTAGTGGATTTATGGATTTTTATCAATTTGTTTGTTTTTTATTAGATTATTATTATTATCACCATTTATCACTCTTATTTTCTTGACGTCTGACTTTCTTTGATTTAAGACAAATTGTTGTTTTTTTCGTTATTTTTTTGCGAAAGAAATGATCGATTTGTAACTTTTTTTTCTTTTATTCTATTTTTTTCTTTTTGTTTTTTTATCAGTTGCATAATTCTAACCGCGACTGGAGAAGATGTGGGAGGGGGAGGAGGAGGGGGAGGGGGAGGGGGTGGAGGGAGTAGACGGGAGAAGGAGGAGAAGAAGAGTAGTCCTCTTGTGCATCTAATTTCATCTTTATTTCTTCGATCTTTGCCTTACTGTTTACCCTGTTTTGTTTGTTTATTTGTTTTTTTTTGTGTATGTTTGTTTATTTGTTGTTGTTGTTTTTCTATATATTTTTTGTTTTTGTTTGTTTGTTTTTATTTGTTTTTTTTTGTGTTTGTTTGTTTGTTTTTTATTTTTGTCTACGGCTGTTTCTCCTTCCCTCTTCTCCTTTCTCTCTGGCCATAGAGGTTTTACCTTGTATCTTTCTCTACAAATACCTTACCTTCCTTTCCTTGTAACTCCCCCCCAACCCATTCTCCTTTTTTTCTTTTCTTTTGCAACAACACCCCTCTCCTACCTCTTGCAACCCCCCCTTCTCCTTCTTTTGCACCCCTCACCCTCCTTCCACCTCCCCCTCCCCTCTGTAACTCCCACCCCCTTCCCCTTGCAATTCCCACCCCCTCCCCCCGCCCCCCTCTTCCACCTCCCCCCTCCCTCCATCCCCTCTCCTTCCACTTCCCCCCTCCCCTTCCTTCCCCCCCCTCCCCCCCTCCCCTTCTTGCAATTCCCACCCCTCCCCTCTTCCTCTTGCAACTCCCACCCACCCCTTCCCCCCGCCCCCTTCTTGCAATTCCCCAATCACCCATCGCACCGCGGGGTAGAAAGTACCCAGGCGCCCATTCCGCTACCTCGTCTGGGAAGGAAAGCAGTCGACGCCCATCTTCAGCTCCCGCCGGTTTCAAGGGGCGTGGGGGGAGAG
>NC_091567.1:36978684-36986184 GCF_042767895.1 Penaeus vannamei
GCATTTGCAAGACTTGCCCTTCTCTCTCTCTTTCTCTTTATCTTTCTCTTTTTTCTCTGTCTCTTTCTCTTTCTCTCTTTATCTCTCTTTATCTCTTTTTATCTCTCTCTTTCTCTCTCTTTGTCTGTCTGTCTGTCTGTCTGTCTGTCTGTCTGTCTGTCTGTCTGTCTTTCTCTCTCTCTCTCTCTCTCTCTCTCTCTCTCTCTCTCTCTCTCTCTCCCTCTCTGTCTATCTCTTTCTCTTTCTCTCTCTCTCTCCTTCCTCTCCTTTCACCATTACTCTCTTGTGTCTCGTTTTCTCTTTCGTCTGCCGTTTCTCTTCTTTTCTTTCCTTTGTTTACAACCCGTTTTATATGTGCATTTCCCCTTCTATTTTCTTTATTTGTTTGTCCTCTTTATCTCCCATCACTCCTCCCCTACCGTCTTCCTATCCCTTCCCCCTCCTCTCTCTCTTCTCTATTACCTCCCTGTTCTCCTTCCTCCATCATCCCCTCCACCCTTCCAAAACCAACTCGTCCCTCTCCTTTCCTTCCTCTCCTCCTCTCCCTCCCTTCCTCTCTCTCCTCCCCTCCCTCCTTCCTCTCTTCCCTCCTATCCTCCCTCCCTTCCTCCCTCTCTTCCTCCCTCCCTCCTCCCTCCCTTCCTCTCCCTCCCTTCCTCTCCCTCCCTTCCTCTCCTCCCTTCCTCTCCCTCCCTTCCTCCTCTCCCTCCCCTTCCCTCCCTCCCCTTCCCTTCCTCCTCCAACCTTACCCTGACCACACAATCATCGACCCCCTACCCTCCACCCCACCCCCTTCCAAAAAAAAAAAAAAAAAAAAAAAAAGTTAAAAAGAAAAAAAAATGAAATAAGAAATAAAAACAAAAATAAAAATCAAAGGCACGTAATGTTCCTCATCTAGCTGCATCACGAAAAACACGATTACCAAATTCAACCGCACAAGTTGTTATTTTCGCGATGAAAACGTAAAAAAAAAAAAAAAAAAAAATGAGAGAGAGAGAGAGTCAGAGGAGAGAGAGAGTGGGAGGAGAGCAGAGAGAGAGAGAGAGAGAGAGAGAGAGAGAGAGAGAGAGAGAGAGAGAGAGAGAAGAGAGAGAGAGAGAGAGAGAGAGAGAGAGAGAGAAGAGAGAGAGAGAGAGAGAGAGAGAGAGAGAGAGAGAGAGTGAGTGAGTGAGTGAGTGAGAGAGCGAGAGAAAGACAGAGAAAGAGAGAGAGAGAGAGCGAGAACGAGAGAAAGAGACAGAGAGATAGAAAAACAGAAAAATAATTAGAAAGAAAGAAAGAAAGACCCAGAAAACCAAACAAAACAAACACCTCTCCTACCCCCCTCCCCTACCCCCCTACCTCTACCCCCTACCCCCAAAAAAAAAAAAACAACCCCAACTTTCAAAAAAAAAACCTCCCCCCCAAAAAAAAAAAAAAAACGAAAAAAAAAATAATAATCCCTTCCACACGATTATCAATTCCCCAATCCCTTCCCCACTCTGATTGGCCCGGACTCGAATCTCTATAACATCTATGAAATCGTTCGTGTCCGTGAGACGACCAGCGAGCGGCCAGGACCCAAGGCCGGAAAATAAATGGAAAATTATTATTGTTTGCCTTTCATTTGATGACGCGAAATGTCGGAGATTTCTGGGGGTGGGGGGTTGTAGATGGGGTTGTTGTTGTGGGGTGGGGTTGTTGTTGTTGTGGTGTCGAGGGTTGTAGATGTGGTGTTGTTGTTGATTGTGTGGGGGTTGTAGTTGGGGGGGTTGGGGTGGTTGTTGTGGGGGGTTGTAGATGGGGTTGTTGTTAGGGGGGTTGTAGATGGGGTTGTTGTGTGTGTGTGGGGTGTTGGGGTTGTGGGGGGTTGTAGATGTGGTTGTTGTTGATGTGTGGGGGTTGTAGATGGGGTTGTGGTTGTTGTGGGGGTTGTAGATGGGGTTGTTGTTGTGGAGGTTGTAGATGGAGTTGTAGATGGGGTTATTGTTGGGGGGGAGGTTGTAGATATTGTTTTTGTTGATTTTGTTGTTGTTCCACTTTCCCTCTCCATTTTTCTCTGCTTCCCTCTTTCCATCCCTCTTCTTCTCTCCTTTATTCCCTCCTTGTCACCCTCCTTCTTCCTCATTTCCTCCCTGTCTTCCTTCCCCCTCTCCCTCATTCCCTCCCTCCTTTTCCCCCATTCCCTCCCCTCTCCCTCTCCCTCATTTCCTCCCTCCCTTTCCCTCATTCCCTCCATCCTCTCCCTCATTCCTCCCTCCCTCTCCCTCATTCCCTCCTTCTCTCTCCCTTTCTCCCTCCTCCCTCTCCCTCATTCCCTCCCTCTCTCCCTTCTCCTTCTCCCTCATTCCCTCCCTCTCTCCCTCTTCCCTCCCTCTCTGCTTCATTCCCTCCCTCCCTCCCTCTCTCCCTTCCTCCCTCCCTCCCTTTTCCCCCTAAAACAAACAAACCAAACAAACAACCTCCCCCCCCCCCCCACCGCCATTCCAGTTACACATCCACCAATCCATTCCAGAATCAAATTCCAGGATCAGATTCCAGGATCAGATTCCAGGATCAGATTCCAGGATCAGATTCCAGGATCAGATTCCAGGATCCATCTGCATTCCGGAATTCGGGAATCAAGTCGCTCCGATGTTCAAGTTTTGTCCGTTTCATTTACCTTTGGCTTCTTGGTCTTAATTAAATTAATTGATTCGATGGGATTGTGATTTGAAAGCCACGATAAGGGGGGGGGTCGTGTCGCTTGTTTTGGTTTGGTTGTGGATGGGGAGTTGTGGAGTTGTGGTTGTTTGTTTGTGTGGTGTCTGTTGTTTGTGGTTGTTTGTGTTGTTGTTTGTGTTGTGTTTGTGTCTCTTGTTTGGTTGTGGTTGTGGAGTTGTGGTTGTTTTGTGTTGTTGTTTGTGTTGTGTTTGTTTATGTCTCTTGTTTGGTTGTTTTGTGTTGTTGTTTGTTTGTGTGGTGTCTGTTGTTTGGTTTGGTTGTGGAGTTGTGGTTGTTTATGTCGTTGTTTGCTTGTGTGGTGTCGCTTGTTTGGTTTGGTTGTGAAGGTGTGGAGTTGTGGATGTTTATGTCATTGTTTTGTTTGTGTCTCTTGTTTGGTTTGGTTGTGGTTGTGGAGTTGTGGTTGTTTACGTTATTGTTTGCTTGTGTAATAATAATAATAATAATAGTAATAGTAATAGTAATAGTAATAGTATTTGTAATAGTGATAATAATAATACTAGTAATAACAATAGTAATAGTAATAATAATAATAATAGTAATAGATACAATAATAATGGTTGTAGTACTTAGAACGAACAAGGATAAAGATCATAAAATTTTCCCTTCTGTCCTTATTTTCCTTTCCCTTCTCCCCTTGTTCTTTCTCCCACTTTCTCTTTCCCTCGTTTCTTTTCTGTACTTTCTTTTTTTCTTTCTTATTTTTTTTTCTTGTTCCTTTCCTTCCCTTCCGCTCGTTCTCTCTTTTACCTTCCATTTTCCTCGTTTTTTCCCTTCTCCTTCTTTCGGTCTTCCTTTGTCCTTCCCTTTTTTTCTTTCTCTCCTTTTCTCTCGGTACTTCTCTTCTTATTTTCCTTTCGCTCATTTCCTCCCTTGCATCAGCCCTCCTTCCCTCAGTCTTTCCTTCTCTATCGCTCCATTCTTTTCCTCCCTTTTCTCTTCCTTCCCTAAGTCCTTCCATCTTCTTCCCTCCTTCCTTCCTCCCCTAAGTCCTTCCCTTCCTTCTCGTTCCCTTCCTTCCCTCAGTTCCTCCCTCCTTCCCTAAGTCCTTCCATCTCCTTCCATCTCCTTCCCTCCTTCCATATCCTTCCCTCCTTCCCTAGTCCTTCCTCCTTAAGTCCTTCAATCTCCTTCCCTCCTCTCCTCCTTCCTCCTTCCCTCCCTCCCTCACTTCCTTCAGTCCCCCTCCTCCTTCCCTAAGTCCTTCCATCTCCTTCCATCTCCTTCCTCCTTCCCTCAGTCCCTCCCCTCCTTCCCTAAGTCCTTACTCTCCTTCCCTCACTCCTTCCCTCACTCCTTCCTCCTCCTTCCCTAAGTCCCTTCCATCTCCTTCCCTTCCTTCCCTCAGTCCCTCTCCTTCCCGCCCTCCTTCCAAGTCCTTCCTCCTCCTTCCCTCCTTCCCTCACTCCTTCCTCCTTCCTTCCCTAAGTCCTTCCATCTCCCTTCCCTCCCCTCCCGCCCTTCCCTCTCCTTCCTTCCTCCCCTAAGTCCTTCCCTTCCTCCTCCCTCCCTTCCTTCCCTCAGTCCCTCCCCTCCTTCCCTAAGTCCTTCAATCTCCTTCCCTCCTCCCCCTCCACCGTGCATGTCCCACTCCGCGAGAAGCCCCCTCATTCGTTGTCACAGTGTTGGCAACAGATTCCTACATTCCCACTTAATTAAGGTCTAAGAGGTTTATTCCCATTCCCAGTGTCATTACAACTATTCCTCCTGTCGGATTTGCTATTCCCGCCTTTATTATATCTCTTTCTTCTTCGTTTTTTTCTGTTATCTCTTTTCTGTACGGCTTTTTTTTTTTTGTTATTCCCATTTTTATTATATTTTCTTTCTTCTTCTTTCTTTTCTGTTATCTCTTTTCTGCACGTTTCTTTTTGTTATTTCCACTTTTATTATATCTTTTTCTTCTTCTTCTGTTATCTCTTTTCTGTACGTATCTTTTTGTTATTCCCACTTTTATTATATATCTATTTTTTCTTCTTTTCTGTTATCTCTTTTCTATACATCTATTTTTTATGTGTATGTCGATTCGTTTTATTAGATCGTCTGTTTCTTATTTATTTCTTATTTGTTTGTTCCTTTATTTTATCTGACTTACTTTTCTTTGTCTTTTTATTCTCTTTTTATCTCTTTTATTCTTATGTATTTACCGATTCGCTCTATCGTTATTATGGATTTTTTAATTATATTTGTTACGTTTTTTTATTTTTTTATATATTTTTATATCTATTATCATTTCTTTATATTTTATATATTTTATATTTATATGTTTTATTATCTTTTTATTTGTTTGTTTTTTATTATATTTGTTACGTGTTTCTTCTCTTATCTGTTTCCTCTTTCTATCTTATTCTTGTTCTTATCCATTTCTTCTGTTTTATGTGTTTACCGATTCGCTTTATCCGATAATTTGTAGTCCTATTATCGTATTTGTTATTAGCTAATTCTCTCTTCTGTTTTTCTTTTTTTTTCTCTCTCTCTTTATTTTCTTATCTATCTCTTCATTCATTGTATTAACTTATTTTCTTCTTTATTCTGATATCTCTTTTTTGCTATTTTCAATTTTATCATATCCTTTTCTTCCCTTTTTCTGTTTCTCCTTCCTCTCTTATTCTATTTCTTATCCATTTCTCCCATTTACTGTATTTACATATTTTTTTTCTTTTTTCTGTTATCTCTTTTTGCTATGCTCACTTTTACCATATCCTTTTCTTCCCTTTTTTCTGTTACTCCTTTCTCTCTTATTCTATCTTCTTATCCATTTCTCCCATTCACTGTATTTACCAGTTTTCTTCTTTTTTCTGTTATCTCATTTTGCTATTCTCACTTTTATCATATCCTTTTCTTCCCTTTATTCTATTTCTCCTTCCTCTCTTCTTCTATCTTCTTATCCATTTCTCCCATTCACTGTATTTACCAGTTTTCTCCTTTTTTCTGTTATCTCTTTTTGCTATTCTCACTTTTACCATATCCTTTTCTTCCCTTTATTCTATTTCTCCTTCCTCTCTTATTCTATCTTCTTATCCATTTCTCCCTTTCACTGTATTTACCGACTCGCTTTATCGGATTATCTCTTTTTGCTATGCTCACTTGAGGCGTTTTCTTCTGTTTCTCCTTTCTCTTTTCTTTTCTTATCCATGTTTTGCATTCACTGTATTTACCAATTTTCTGGCTCTGGTCTCTGTGGAGACGATATTTGCTATTCTGCTTTGCCACATTCTTTTCTTCCTTTTTCTGTTTCTCCTTTCTCTCTTATTCTATCTTCTCTCTCTGTTCTCGCTTATTGCTATTCTCGGTTTTACCATTTTCTTCGGTCTCTTTTTCCCCTTTCTCTCTTATTCTATCTTCTTATCCATTTCTCCCATTCACTGTATTTACCAATTTTCTTCTTTTTTCTGTTATCTCAATTTGCTATTCTCACTTTTACCATATCCTTTTCTTCTGTTTCTCCTTTCTCTCTTATCTCTCGCATTCTCTCTCGGTCTCTTTGTACTTGAGGCGTTTTCTTGCTTTTGTCTTTGCTTTTGTTTGTGTTTTGCGTCTGTGGCTCTCATCATCTGGCTCTGGTTGTGGAGACGATATTTGGGTCTGCTTTGCACATTCTTGGTCTTGCGGTCTCTCTCTCTCTCTTTCTTTCTCTCTTTCTATCTTTCTCGCTATCTTTCTTTCTCGCTATCTTTCTCGGGTTCTTTCTTGCTCTCTTTCTCGTTTTCGCTCGCTCTCTCGGTCTCTTTCTCTCTCTTTCTCTCGCTCTCTCTCTCTCTCTCTCTCTCTCTCTCTCTCTCTCTCTCTCTATCTCTATCTCTATCTCTATCTCTATCTCTATCTCTATCTCTATCTCTATCTCTATCTCTATCTCTATCTCTATCTCTATCTCTATCTCTATCTCTATCTCTCTCTCTCTATCTCTATCTCTATCTCTATCTCTATCTATCTATCTATCTATCTATCTATTTGCCCATTTTGTGTGTGTATGTTGAAGTGTACACCTTTTTTGTACTTACATGCTGTGTCTATTTATCTGTTTCTCGTCCATCGAACCATAATTTCTTACCTGAAAAGGAGAAACAATAAAAGATTAGTTAGAACGTATAAACGAACATATAATAGGGGAATATTGATAGAACATATTAAACAAAAACAAAAGAAGAAAAAAGTAATACAATAACCTTAAACTTTCTCGAAAAAAAATCTTGTTTTGTCGACACTTTTTCGGAGCTCTCTTTCTTTCTTTCTCTCTTTCTCTCTCTCCCTCTCTCCCCCACTCCCACTCCCCCCAACACTCCCACTCCCTCCCCCCCACACATTCCCTCCCCACATCTCCCCACCCCCAACACTCCCACTCCCCACCCCCCAACACTCCCACTCCCTCCCCCTACTCCCCCCACACTCCTTCCCTCCCTCCCTCCACTCCCCACTCCCACTCCCCCTATACTCCCTCCCCCCACACTCCCACCCCCCACCCCTACTCCCTCTCTCCCTCTCTCCCTCTCTCCCTCTCACGGTAGGCTGAATATTGGAACCGCCGCGAACAGCGAGAGAGCTGATAAATCATGCACATGGCTCCTTAATGGCGGCTTTGTTAGACGAACAGTTACCGCACACCCGTCAGAGAGGAAGGAGGGGGTGGACAGAGAGAGGAGGGGGGTGGACAGAGAGAGAAGGAGAAAGGGGGGAGGGGGAGGGGGCAAGGGGGGAGGGTGGACAGAGAGAGAAGGAGGAGGGGGAAGGAGGGGAGAAGAGAGAGGAAGGTGGACAGAGAGAGAAGGAGGAGGGGAAGGGGGAGGGAGAAGAAGAGGAAGG
>NC_091567.1:36998684-37008684 GCF_042767895.1 Penaeus vannamei
AGGGAAGTGGGTAAGGGAGGGGGTGATGGGGGAAATGGGGAAGAATGGGGAGGGGGTAAGGGAAGTGGGTAAGGGAGGGAGGGGTATTGGGGGAAAAGGGGGAGGAGGAGGAGGAGGGGTTAAGGTAAATGGGTAAGGGAGGGGGTATTGGGGGAAAATGGGGGAGGTAGGGAGGGTAAATGGGGATAAGAGGCAAAGGGCAATAGAGAAGGAGAGAAGAGCCCGAATAGGGAATGGAAGGAGGGGGGCAATGAGTAATGGGACACAGGAGGAATGGGGGGTGAGGGAGGGGCAGAGGGAAGGGTCAGGAAGGGGAGGATGGAGGGAAGGAGGAGGGGGAGGGGAGGGGAGGGTCAGGAAGGGGAGGGGAGGGGATAGGGGGAGAGGGATAGGGGCAGAGGGAAGGGTCAGGAAGGGGGAGGATGGAGGGATAGGGGGAGGGGATAGGGAGGGGAGGGGAGGGTCAGGAGGGAAGGAGGAGGAGGAGGGGAGTAGGGGAGGGGGAGGGGAGAGGGGGAAGAGGGCCATTGAGAGGCAAACAATACTCTTTACTCTACCTCAGCTGATGGTTTCCTGGGGGGTGAGGGAGGGGGGGGGGGGAGGGAAGGTGTGATGTACGTACACACACAAACACACAAATATATTAACATATACATTAATATCTGTGTGTGTGTGTGAAATAGATAAGTAGATTGATAGACAGAGAAAGAGAGAGAGAAAATAAGGAACAATATAATGAAAAAGAAAAGAAAAGCAAAAGCAAAAGAAGGAAGAGTGGGGGCGTCAGAGAGGGGCGTGGGGGAAAATATAATCAGAAAAATCCCCCTAAAAATAGATCGGAAGATGATTAACATTCTCTCGATTCGAAAACACCCAAAAGGAAAGAACTAGAAATAACAATAACAATAACAACAACAAAAATAAACATGAATCATACAAAACATACAGCAAACAACGGATTTAGAGTGACCTATTTTCCGAGGCAAGAAAGACGCGGGGGAGAAAAAAAGCGAACAAAGGGCCCCTAAACAGCTAAAAGTTCCCTAGCCCGGTTTGAATAGCGCGGGCTGGGGGGCGGTTTGGGGGGTGGGGATGGGGGGGCGTATGCAATCGTGGGCGGGCAAGGAAATTCCTGTTCCATGTGGGCGGCTCGGTAAATATGTACGAGTCCAGTGGGCGTCGAGTTTTTTTTTTCTCTCTCTCTCTATTTTTTTAAGATATATACAGCATATGGAAACGTTAGTCAAAATGGCGGGGGAAAATGGCGGGAAAAATGGCGGGTTGATTTGGCATTCGATTCTCAGCGAAAAGTTTGTTTGTTTTTTTTTACTCTTTTCAGTATGTATTTTTCTCTCCTCTTATTGAATCTATAATTTAAAAAAAATATATATCCAAATAAAAAGAAGCAATCAATCACGGAAATCATTTATATTCACGAGGTAGGTCAGCAAAGCAAAAGGATTTTATCTATAATTCATTCTTCTTCTCGGAAAAAAAAATAAAACGAGCAAATACGTAATATTGACATTTCTTTTTACGCTAGAGACTGTGTGCCTTCATTCATACTTAAAGCAAGTGTACCTTGACCCAATACACTAGATTTTTAACCCTTTCCCCTCTGCTCCTGGGTGTAAATACGGGAATTCTTGCACTTGTGAACGTATTCTCTGATATAACGCATATTCTTCATGTATATGTACTACATAAGCTTACTAAAAAAAGGGATAGAATGCAAATTTATGGATGGACATAAAGTCGTAATGTTTATAAAAGAAATGGGTAGATAGAAAAAAATGTGTGTGTGTTTGTGTGTGTGTACGTGTCCATGTCCGTGTGCGTGTGTGTGCACGTGTCCATGTCCGTGTGCGTGTGTGTGCACGTGTCCATGTCCGTGTGCGTGTGTGTGCACGTGTCCATGTCCGTGTGCGTGTGTGTATAGGTGTGTGTTTTCATGTGTGTGCATGTGCATGTGCGTATTACGAGTGGGTGTGTTCGTGTGCGTGTGCGCGTCTACACCACCTCCTCCCCCTTCCCTCCGCACTCAAAACCCCCCCCGACGCCATTTGCACAGCCGGACGAAAAGTGATCAAAACCCCATTTGCCATCCATTCTGCAACTGCTAGGCTTCTTATGGGTGGAAATTCTACATATTAGCAGGCGATTTTCGTCCTTAATGGTATTACTCGATGCTACTTTTATCCTAATATTGCTGTGTTATTACTACAGTTTCTTTTTATGTTATTGCCTACACTACTGCTACTGTTATCGCCATTAGTATTAATTCCATGATTATTATCGTTTGTCTCTTTGTTTTCTTCTTTATTCAACTTACTTATTATCTCCTTCGTTCTTTTTGGTTTATTGGCTAGTCATTTATCATATTTTGTCTCTTGGTTCCTTCTTTATCCACTTACTTATCATCCCCCTCCGTTCTTCTTGTCTTGTTTTTTATTGGCTAGGTCATAATCATCATCTTTTGTCTTGTTTCCTTCTTTATTCACTTACTTATCATCCCCCTCCGTTCTTCTTGTCTTGTTTTTAATTGGCTAGGTCATAATCATCATCATCTGTCTCTTAACTCCTTCTTTATTCACTTACTTATCATCTCCCTCCGTTCTTCTTGTCTCTTGTGCCTCTTGCTTCCTTCTTTATCCACTTATTTATTATTCCCTCCTTTCTTCTTTTTTTTTAGTTCTTCTTGTTTCTTGTGCCTCTTGCTTCCTTCTTTATCCACTTATTTATTATCTCCCTCCTTTCTTCTTTTCTTTTTATTGGGTAATTAATAAACATTCTTGGTTTATCAGCAAAAAAATTCTTGAAAAGTTACCCATATAAAAGTTTATGGGTTCAGTGGTTCAATTCTGGTGGTGAACTTTGGTAGATTAGGGGGTCTGGAGGGGGGTGAGGGGGGAGGGGGAGGTAGATGAAGAGTAGATAAGGGTAGAAGAGGAAAAAGGAGAGGGAAAAAAATCGTCGTGGAGGGATTTTTTTTTTTTTTTTTTTTTTTTTGGCCGTGTAAGGGTTTTTTTTTTGGCCGAGCAAGGATTTTTTTTTTGCTTTTTTTTTTGCCGTGCAAGATTTTTTTTTTTTTGGCCGTGCAAGGATTTTTTTTTTTTTTTTTTTTTTGGCCGAGCAAGGATTTTTTTCTTCTTTTTTTTTTGTCTAGATTCGAATTCTTTTTAGCCCGAAGGTCAAAACATAAACTTAGGTCGTTTTTGGTGTTCGCTACATTAATTTTGTTCTATTTTTTTGTCTTTTTTAATCTTTATTTTCATTTATTTTCTTTAATCATCATTTGTTTTTTTTTCTCTCTCTCCCTTTTATGGTTCTCATTGGCGTGTGGGGAAAAGCGGTTATTTCTCTCCTCTCCTTTCTGTTATTTCGTTTTGTTTACTGTGTTTTTTTTCTTCTCTCTCTCTCTCTTCCTCTTTCAGTAGCTCCCCTCTCCATTTGGCTTTTATTCTCTATTTGGGTATTTCCACGGGCGTTTAATGGGGGTTTTGGATCTCTCTCTCTGTCTGTCTGTCTGTCTGTCTGTCTCTCTCTCCTTTCACCCTTCCCTCTCTCCCTCCCTCCTTTTCTCTCCTTTCTCCCTTCCTCCTTCCCTTCCCTCCTTCTGTCCCTCTCCCTTCCCTTCCTCCTTCCCTTCCCTCCTTCCCTCCCTCTTTCTCATCCTTCCCTCCTTCCCTCCCTCCCTCCCTCCCTCCCCCCCTCCTCCCCACCACAATATCTGTTGGTTTAACGGAACCACAAAAAAAAGAAAAAAAAAAATCGATTCCGTTTTACCTAAATTTCGTCAGTTAGAAGTCGCCGTAACGGTTTTAATTTCAAATTCAAATGACACGTGGTCGATTTACCGGCGGTGAAACGATGATGATTATGAATTGTAATTTATGAATGTGACGTTCGGATTTTTTTTTTCGTCACGTGACTTGGTGATTGTCTTTTTTTCCTTTTTCTTTTTTCTTTTTTTTAGATAATGGTAAATTGAAAAAATGGTTGTAGAAATTCTATGCTTTTGAAGAGGATGCAAAAGTAAATTAATGATTGCTGGGAAAGGGGAAGAGAAAGAGAGAAGAGAGATAGACAGCGAGAGAGAGAGAGAGATAGACAGCGAGAGAGAGAGAGAGAGAGAGAGAGAGAGAGAGAGAGAGAGAGAGAGAGAGAGAGAGAGAGAGAGAGAGAGATAGACAGCGAGAGAGAGAGAGAGAGAGAGAGAGAGAGAGAGAGAGAGAGAGAGAGAGAGAGAGAGAGAGAGAGAATCTCCACATACCGACATGCCTCGCCAACACCCCCCCCCCCGCTTCCCACCCCACCCCCTACCCCCCAGCGCTAGGTCCATCTCCCGACTACATAGGCTTCGGAAATATACATAGGCCTAACTCATATACATACGCAGCAGTCTCTCTCTCTCTCTCTTCTCTCTCTCTCTCTCTCTCTCTCTCTCTCTCTCTCTCTCTCTCTCTCTCTCTCTCTCTCTCTCTCTCTCTCTCTCTCTCTCTCTCTCTCTTCTCTCTCTCTCTTCTCTCTCTCTTTCTCTCTCTCTCTCTCTTCTCTCTCTTCTCCCTCCCTCTCTGCCTCTCTCCCACCCTCCCTCCTTCTCCCTCCACCCTTCCTCTCCCTCCCTCCCTCCTCTCCCTCCTCCCTTCCCTCCCATCCTTCCTCTCCCTCTCTCTCTCTCCCTCCTACCCTTCCTCTCTCTCCCTCTCCCTCTCTCTCTCTTTCTCTCTCTCCCTATAGTGTCCGAGTCGTAATGAAATTTGCATATGTAAAGGGGTGGCTGTGCTGTACAGCGAATTACATTATACAACATGATGTTATTTTCATTGCGTTGAGGGGGGGGGGGGGTGAGGAGCATCAGCAAGTATAAGATATAGCCTTTACCTTTATATCACCACGTTTTCTCTCCCCCTCTTTCGCTTCTCCCCTTCTTTCGCTTCTCCCCTTCTTTGATTCTGTTCTCTTCCCCTCTCCCCTGTTTTCTGGTCTTCGTTTTACCCTTTCTGTTTATTCTTTTTTTTTTTTTTTCTTTTTCTTCTTCTTCTTTTCTTTCTTCTTTTCTCTTTTCTTTTTTTCGTTTTTTTCTTCTTTTCTTTTTCTTTTCCTCCTCTTCTTCGTTGTTATTATTATATTCTTCTTCTCTTCCTTTTCCCTCTTTTCCTTTTCTTCGTCATCATCATCATCTTCTTCTTCCTCTCTCCTTCTCTTCCTTATTCTTCTTCCTCCTCTTCCTCCTTTCCATGTATCTTCTTCCATCTCTCCTCCTCCTCCTCTTCCTCTTTCACCTTCCTCTAACCCTTTCATCCCCCCTTTCCCCTCTTTCCCCCATCCTTCCCCTCTTTCCTCCCTCCTCCTCCCTCTCCTCTTCCCATTTCCCACTCCCAATCTCCTCGCTTTCCTCCTCCCTCTCCCCCCAATATCCCCTATTTCCCCTTCTCCCATCCCTCCTCTCTCCTCTTCCCATCTCCCTCCTCCTCCTCTCCCCTACTCTCCCATCCTCTCCCTCACCTCTCCCCTCTTCCCATCTCTCCCTCCTCTCCCCTCTTCCCATCTCTCCCTCCTCTCCCCTCTCCCCACCTCCACCCCCTTCCCCCTCCTTTTCCCTCCATCCTCCTCCTCTCCTCCTCCTCTCCTCTCCCCCAATCTCTCTCTATCCAGTGGTTTTGCGAATCCGTTCAACAATATCATAATAACGTGAATATTTTAAACCTTTTCCCCTCTTCCCATAGCCTGAGCGAAAATATATGGGTTTTGTGTCTCTTGTTATCGTCCGGGTTTCAGTTTCTTTCGGTATTTTGCGAATATCTTTTTTTTAGCTCATTCTCTTTATCTTTTAATATATATATTTTTTTGGTGGGTTTTCGTGATGTGTTTGTGTTTAAAGGACTGTTTGGGTTGGGTTCGTTATATAGTGTGTGTGTGTGTGTGTGCGTGTGTGTGTGTGTGTGTGTGTGTGTGTGTGTGTGTGTGTGTGTGTGTGTGTGTGTGTGTGTGTGTGTGTGTGTGTGTGTGTGTGTGTGTGTGTGTGTGTGTGTGTGTGTGTGTGTGCGTGTCCTGCGTGTTTATATATGTGTGTGTGTGTGTGTGTGTGTATGTGTTTATATACATAAACACATACATATATATATATACACACACACACATACATACATACACATCTATCTATGTAGAAAGGTATGAATGAGAATGAATCTCTTCACAGGACAAGAAATGTATTTGACCGGTTTCGAATATATCCTCATCAGAAATATATGGTATATATATATATATATATATATATATATATATATATATATATATATATATATATATATATATATATATATATATATATATATATATATATATACATATATATATATATATATATATATATATATATATATATATATATATTCGAAAGATACTTCTCTTCTGTAGTGAAGATATTCTTATTCATGCTTCTCTATTACGCTACATCACTTCCTCTTTCACTCTTTCCTTTTCTTTGTATTTATCTTCCGTTTATCACGAAGACGGAGAGAGGGAGAATGAGAGAGAATGAGAGAGAATGAGAGAGAGAGAGGGAAAGAGAGAGAGAGAGAGAGAGAGAGAGAGAGAGAGAGAGAGAGAGAGAGAGAGAGAGAGAGAGAGAGAGAGAGAGAGAGAGAGACAGAGAGAAAGAAAGAAAAAGAGAGAGAGAGAGAGAGAGAACGAAAGAGAAAGAAAGAAAAAAAAGAGCGAGAAAGACGGATAAAGAAAGGAAAAAGAGAAGAGATGAGAGAGAGATATAAACACAAACCCCACATACGCCGTGCCAACCTACACTACTTCATCCTTTTAAACAAAAAATCCACATAATATAAAATATAGCAGATAGATCCTTATCCCGTATCGTGATAAATGTTCATCAAACCCGAAGCTTTTCAAAAAAAAAAAAAAAAAAAAAAAAAAACGAGAAAAAAAAACGAAAAATAAAAACATATGTTATACCACTTGTACCGATGTTGGGGCTGGTGGTATTGTGCAACTCTTGTACGTGTGGTATTGTAAGGAAAAAGTGCTTTGGGGGAAAAAAAAATGTATATAGAAAAAGAGATAAAGAAAAATGTCCAAAAAAAAAAAAAAATCTATTGAACCGCTGTCGATAACATATACATGTAGATGAATACGTTTAAAATATGAGATATATATATGTAGAGAAATAGAGACATGCCTATATATATATATATGAATACATACGATAGATATATATATAGAGCCAATACATATATGCCTATATTTATGAATATAGACGATAGATAAATATATATATAGCCAATAGATATATGTCTCTATATACGAATACAGACGATAGATAGATATATAGAGCCAACAGATGTATCTGCATATATGAATACAGACGATAGGTAAATATATAGAGCCAATAGATGTCTATATGTCTATATACATGAATACAGACGATAGATAAATATATATATTGCCAATAGATATATGTCTCTATATATGAAAGCATACGATAGATAAATATATAGAGCCAATAGATATATATATAAATTAATACAGACGATAGATGAATATATAGAGCCAATAGATATATGTTTATATAAACTAATACATACGATAGATAAATATACAGAGCCAATAAACAACACGAATATACGAAATTCCTTTTTTACACCAAAACTCAAATGTCACACCCACCTCATAAACATTTCTTGACCAATTCCATTTCATCCTTTTTTTTAAACATCCACACACCTCACCATCCTCTATCTATCCCCATCTATCCATCCATAAATCACCAACCTTTTATTCATCCATAAATTCATCCATAAATAGCCATCTATTCATCCGTAAATCACCAACCTTTTATTCATCCATAAATTCATCCATAAATAGCCATCTATCCGTCCGTAAATTACCAACCTTTTATTCATCCATAAATAGCCATATATTCATCCATAAATCACCAACCTTTTATTCATCCACAAATTCATCCATAAATAGCCATCTATTCGTCCATAAATCACCAACCTTTTATTCATCCACAAATTCATCCATAAATAGCCATCTATTCGTCCGTAAATCACCAACCTTTTATTCATCCACAAATTCATCCATAAATAGCCATCTATCCGTCCGTAAATCACCAACCTTTTATTCATCCACAAATTCATCCATAAATAGCCATCTATTCATCCGTAAATCACCAACCTTTTATTCATCCATAAATAGCCATCTATTCATCCATAAATCACCAAGCTTTTATTCATCCATAAATAGCCATCTATTCATCCGTAAATCACCAACCTTTTATTCATCCATAAATTCATCCATAAATAGCCATCTATTCATCCGTAAATCACCAACCTTTTATTCATCCATAAATAGCCATCTATTCATCCATAAATCACCAAGCTTTTATTCATCCATAAATAGCCATCTATTCATCCGTAAATCACCATCCTTTTATTCATCCACAAATTCATCCATAAATAGCCATCTATCCGTCCGTAAATCACCAACCTTTTATTCATCCACAAATTCATCCATAAATAGCCATCTATTCATCCGTAAATCACCAACCTTTTATTCATCCATAAATAGCCATCTATTCATCCATAAATCACCAAGCTTTTATTCATCCATAAATAGCCATCTATTCATCCGTAAATCACCAACCTTTTATTCATCCGCCAAATTCATCCATAAATAGCCATCTATTCATCCGTAAATCACCAACCTTTTATTCATCCATAAATAGCCATCTATTCATCCATAAATCACCAAGCTTTTATTCATCCATAAATAGCCATCTATCCATCCATAAATCACCAACCTTTTATTCATCCATAAATAGCCATCTATTCATCCGTAAATCACCATCCTTTTATTCATCCACAAATTCATCCATAAATAGCCATCTATCCGTCCATAAATCACCAACCTTTTATTCATCCATAAATAGCCATCTATTCATCCGTAAATCACCAACCTTTTATTCATCCATAAATAGCCATCTATTCATCCATAAATCACCAACCTTTTATTCATCCACAAATTCATCCATAAATAGCCATCTATTCATCCATAAATCACCAACCTTTTATTCATCCACAAATTCATCCATAAATAGCCATCTATTCATCCGTAAATCACCGACCTTTTATTCATCCATAAATTCATCCATAAATAGCCATCTATCCATCCATAAATCACCACCCTTTTATTCATCCACAAATTCATCCATAAATAGCCATCTATTCATCCATAAATCACCAACCTTTTATTCATCCACAAATTCATCCATAAATAGCCATCTATTCATCCGTAAATCACCAACCATTCAATACACATTCATCCATAAATAGCCATCTATTCATCCGTAAATCACCAACCTTTTATTCATCCACAAATTCATCCATAAATAGCCATCTATTCATCCGTAAATCACCAAGCTTTTATTCATCCACAAATTCATCCATAAATAGCCATCTATCCGTCCATAAATCACCAACCTTTTATTCATCCACAAATTCATCCATAAATAGCCATCTATTCATCCGTAAATCACCAACCTTTTATTCATCCACAAATTCATCCATAAATAGCCATCTATCCATCCATAAATCACCAACCTTTTATTCATCCACAAATTCATCCATAAATAGCCATCTATCCGTCCATAAATCACCAACCTTTTATTCATCCACAAATTCATCCACAAATAGCCATCTATCCGTCCATAAATCACCACCCTTTTATTCATCCACAAATTCATCCATAAATAGCCATCTATTCATCCGTAAATCACCAACCTTTTATTCATCCACAAATTCATCCACAAATAGCCATCTATCCGTCCATAAATCACCAACCTTTTATTCTCTAAAATTCATCCATAAATAGCCATCTATCCATCCATAAATCACCAACCTTTTATTCATCCACAAATTCATCCATAAATAGCCATCTATCCGTCCATAAATCACCAACCTTTTATTCATCCACAAATTCA
>NC_091567.1:37013684-37016184 GCF_042767895.1 Penaeus vannamei
ATATATATATATATATATATATATAGAGAGAGAGAGAGAGAGAGAGAGAGAGAGAGAGAGAGAGAGAGAGAGTGGTAGACTGAGAGAGAGAGAGAGAGAGAGAGAGAGAGAGGTAGATAGAGATATGGGTAGATAGATAGGTAGATAGATAGATAGACAGAAAGAGAGACAGACAGATAGATAGACAGATAGATAAACAATTAAACAAACAAGTAAAGCAAAAATAAATTCATAAATAAAGTGTAACGACAGAAAATTATATCCGTTACGGAATTTAAATATTCAAATAAAACAGTAACGAGATTATCAACGTGTGAACGGTTAAACTAGAAATATTAAACGAGCTGTAAAATAAAAACCTTTTGAAATTGATATTTGATTTTTTTATAAACTTTTTATTTTATATAAGATAATGCTAAATAGAAATATTGTTCGTTATATATGATGTTAGCTGAGTAATGGTTAATTACTCGAAATACATCAGTTACTTCCTTATTGTAATTTTCTTTGTTGTTTCTTCTCTCTTTTATACTCCCTTCTCCTTTCTCCCTTCTTTCCCTCTCTCCCCCTCGTTCTTATTCCGTCGTTCTTTCCTTCCCTTCCCTTCTCCCTTCCTTCCTTAACCTCTCCATTCCCTCCCTCCCTCCTCCTTCTACTCCCATTCTCTCTCTCCTGCTTCGTTCCTTCCTTCCTTAATCTCTCGATTTCTTTCCTCCCTACCTCCCTCCTTCTTCCCCCATTATCTCTCTCTCCCTCCCTTCCTTCCCTTATCTCTTGATTTCTTTCCTCTCCCTCCTCCCTCCTCCTTCCCCCATTCTCTCTCTCCCTCCTTCCTTCCTTCCTTAACCTCTCCATCCCCCTCCTCCCTCCTTCTTTCCCCATTCTCTCTCTCTCTCTCTCTCTCTCTCTCTCTCTCTCTCTCTCTCTCTCTCTCTCTCTCTCTCTCTCTCTCTCTCTCTCTCTCTCTCTCTCTCTCTTCCTTCCTTCCTTCCTTCCTTAACCTCCCCCTCCCATAACCCTATTCCAAGCCCCTATCTTCCAAGGTCACGAGGTCACCCCTATGCTAATTTGACCCCTGCTGACCTCTCTCAGACGGCTGACCTCGTCTTTATTCATTTCATGGGGCCGACTACAAGAAATTGGTCACCCCCCCACCCCCCACTCCCCACCCCCACCCCCTCCATCCTTCCAATGGGCTGTTAACGCGGATATTGGGGGTGGTTGGGGGTAGGGGTGGGGTGAGGGGGGGTAGAAGGGTGATTAATGGGGTTGTGTGGAGGGAAGGGAAGGAGGGAGGGAGGGAGGGAGAGAGGGAAGGGAAGAGTTGGAAGGAAGGAGGGAGAGAGGGAGGGAAGGAAGGAGGGAGGAAGGAGGGAAGGGAAGAGAGAGGGAAGAGAGGGAGGGATGGTTGGGGTGAAGGAGGGAGGGAGGGAAGGGAGGGAGGGAGGGAGGGAAGGAGGGAAGGAAGGGAAGGAGTGAGCGATTGAATTAATTAATTAATAGAGATAGGAAAGAAGGGAGGGAGGGAGGAAGGATGCAAAAGAGAGATAGCGATATATATATATATATATACATATATATATATATATATATATATATATATATATATATATATATATATATATATATATATATATATATATATATATATATATATATATACATATAAATAGCTAGATAGCTAGCTAGATAGACAGACAGACAGACAGATAGATAGATAGGGGGAGAGAGAGACAGAGACAGACAGACAGACAGACAGATAGACAGATAGATAGATAGGGGGAGAGAGAGAGACAGAGACAGACAAACAAACCGACAGACTGAAAAAAACAATCAGACATACAAAGACACACAAACAGACAGAGAGAAAGAAAGAAGAGAGAAATTCACAACAGCAAGATAACGAAAGGGAAGCAACTGGAGAGGAAATAAAAGCAGGAAGGAAGAAGGGGAAAGCCAGAGGGGGCGACAGACAGACACAGACAGACACAGACAGACAGACAGACAGACAGACACAGACAGACAGACAGACAGACACAGACAGACAGACAGACAGACACAGACAGACAGACAGACACAAACAGACACAGACAGACAGACAGACACAGACAGACACAGAGAACAGGAGAACAAAGAGAAATAAACATGACGAGTTCTCAAAAAATAACCCCTGGGGATTTTTTTTGATTTTGATTAATACTTATTCATCAGCTGGTGTAACTGTTTATCATTTTTTTTGTTATTCCATTTATCTCTCTCTCTCGCTATCTGTTTGTTATCCTATTTGTCTATTTCTCTGTCTATCTATCTATCTGTTATTCTATTTGTCTATTTCTCTATCTATCTATTTTATTTTTGTTATTTCATCTATCTCTAGATCTATCTCTTTCTATCTATCTATTCTTTGCAGACATGTATACTTTCTTATTTTGAATAATCTTCCTCTTCCTCTTCCTCTTCTTCTTCCTCCTCTTCCTCTTCTTTTTCTTTTTCTTCTTCT
>NC_091567.1:37023684-37026184 GCF_042767895.1 Penaeus vannamei
GCAATAGACATATGAGCGTTGAGTTTCGGTAGACCTATCCCATTGTTGCAATAAGCCTAATGTCTATAGCAAATATTTGTCAATTTTCTTGTAACAGCCCCCCAAAAAGAAGGGAATTTTCAGTAGGCCTAAATATCAGTAAACTTTACAACAAATTAAACAAAACAAATTTACAGATTCTATATTATGCAAAAAACAAATCTCATTCATTTTCCTTCCCCTCCTATACATTTCTTTCTCTCGTCAAATTCACGGACTTTATATGAAGCGAAGGAACACCAATCTAATTTTCATTCATTCAAGAAAAAGAAAACATCCTTTTTACACATTCATTCAGTAGAAAAAAAAAACTTTTGCACATTCATTCAGTAAAAAAAAAAGAAAAAAAAATTACAAATTCAGTCATTAAAAAAAAAAAATCCCTTTTACACATTCATTCAGTAAAAAAAAAAAACTTTTACACATTCATTCAGTAAAAAAAACTTTTACACATTCATTCAATAAAAAAAAACTTTTACACATTCATTCATTAAAAAAAATCCCTTTTACACATTCATTCACTAAAAAAAAATCCCTTTACACATTCATTCATTAAAAAAATCCCTTTTACACATTCATTCAATAAAAAAAAACTTTTACATATTCATTCATTAAAAAAATCCTTTAAACATCTCTTTTACACATTCATTCACTAAAAAAAACATCTCTCTTACACATTCATTCACTAAAAAAAAAAACTTTTACACATTCATTAATCAAAAAATCCCTTTTTACACATTCATTCAGTAAAAAAAAAAAAAAAAAAAAGAAAGAAAAAAAAAAAAATCATTCACTCGTCTATTCGTGGGCGTGCGTAGACAGTGACACACTACATCACATTCCTACAGAACATCATCATCAGAGACCTATTTTACATAAATTGGGATGGGCCTACCTCTCCCGTTCTCATAATATCATCATCATCAGTAGGAAGAAAGGAGGGAGAGGGGAGGGAAGGAAGGGGAAGGGGAGGGAGGGAGGGAGAGGGGAGGGAAGGAGGAAAGGAGGGAGAGAGGGAGAGGGAGGGAGGGAGGGGGAGGGAGGGAGGGAGGGAGGGGAGGGAGGGAGGGAAGGAGAGGGGAGGGAGGGATGGAGGGAGAGGGGATCGAGGGAGGGAGGGAGAGAGGGAGGGGAGGGAGAGGAGAGAGGGAGGGAGGAAGGGAGGAGGGGAGAGAGGGAGGAAGGGAAGGAGGGAGGGAGAGAGAGGGAGGAAAGGAGGGAGGGAGGGAGGGAGAGGAGGGAAGGAGGGAAGAGAGGAGGAGACAGAAAGAGAGAGAAGAGACCGACAGAGACAGACAAAAGACAGAAACAGAAAAAAACAAAAACAAATAAAACAAACAAACAAACAAAAACAAAAAAAAACAATAAAAGAAACAAAACAAAAACAAAAACAACAACAACGTTTCCGCTCAACCCGAGATTTCACCCATTAGCATATATGAATTTCAATACAGCTAGGCCTAATCCATCAGCTGGGCTTTAATAGACCAAGGATTTATATCCACGGGGGGTCTTTTCAATCGGGCTTTCGGGCTTATGGGGGTCGCCTGGGGTCTCATTACCCCGGGTGAGTGTTTTTTTTATTTTTATTTTATTTTATTTATTTATTTTTTTTTTTTGAGAATTGGAGGGGTGTATGGGGGGATGGGGTGAGGGAGGAGGAGGGGTTGAGGGGAGGATTTATTTATTTATTTTTTGAGAATTGGAGGGTGTATGGGGGGAGGGGTGTATGGGGTGAGGAGGTGGGAGGAGGAAGGGAGGGGTTGAGGGGGAGAGGGAGAGGGAGAGAGGGAGGAGGAGGAGGAAGGGGAGGAGGGGGAGGAAGAGGAGGAGGGGTGAGGAAGAGGAGGAGGAGGAGGAAAAGAAAGAGGAGTAGGAGGAGGAGGAAAAGAAAGAGGAGTAGGAGGAGGAGGAAAAGAAGGGGGGAGGAGGAGGAGGAGAAAAGAAGGGGAGTAGGAGGAGGAGGAAAAGAAGGGGGAGTAGGAGGAGGAGGAAAAGAAGGGAGGAGGAGAGGAGGGAGGAAAAGAAGGGGAGGAGGAGGGAGGAGGAAAAGAAGGGAGGAGGAGGAGAAGGAGGAAGAAGGAGGAGGAGGAGGAGAAAGAAAACGAGGAGGAGGAGAAGGGAGAAGAAGGAGAAGGAAGAGGAGGAGGAGGAGGAGGAGGAGGAGTGATGAGGGATCTTTAACACAAGATAAATTACACCTTTTGGCGGCGCAAGAGGTGTAGACGGGGGTGGGGGTCGGGGAAGGGGGGGGAGGGGGGAAGGAGGAAGAACAGAGGACACGCAATCGCTGTCTTCACCCAAGTTTGCTTTGTCTAGCTTTATCCGCGTGCTTTTCTTTGCCCTTTTCTCTCCCTTTTTCGTCTTGTTTATCTTCTTTCTTCTTTATTTCCTCCTTCTCCTTTTTTTTTCTTTTTTTTTACGTATTTCTTTCGTTTCTTTTCCTTCTTCCTTTCTTTTT
>NC_091567.1:37061184-37063684 GCF_042767895.1 Penaeus vannamei
GATGGGGGTATGTGTGAGGGTGGGGGTGGGGGTATATGTGTGTGGGGAGTCTTCGAGATGGGTCGGGAGTGTGAGGGTGGGAGTGTGGGGGTGGGGGTATGTGTGGGGATGGGGGTATGTGTGTGTGTGTGTGTGTTTTGCTTGAGTACATATAAAAACACACACACAAATGCACACTATCATCCCCCCTCCCCCACACAGGACGCTAATAGCACACACACACACACACACACACACACACACACACACACACACACACACACACACACACACACACACACACACACACACACACACACACACACACACACACACACACACACTACATATCCACGTGTACAACAACACAGAACCTCTAAGAACATGAAAAAAAGAGTTAAAAAGATGAAAACAAAAATCCTTATTCCAACAAAGGCTCCACCATCCCCCTTCCCCTTTTCCTTCCCCTTCCTTCCCCACCTTCCTTCCCTCCCCCACCCTTTCCCCCTTCCCCTCCCCACCCCCTCCCCCTTCTCCCCTCCCTTCTTCCCCCTTCCCCCCCCTTCCCCTCCTCCCTTCCCTCCTCCACTCCTCCTTCCCCCACCCTGTCACCCCCTCTCTTCCCCTTCCACCCCTTCCCTCCCATCCCACTCTCCCTACCCCCCCCCTCTCCCATAAAACCCCCTCTCCTCATAGGCTTCAGAGGAAGGGAAAATATTGGCACATCAGCCCCGCTAGACTTCCTGACGATGGCACCTTGTCGATGGCCCTCTCAAAGTGCCGTGGATCATCGCTCGTGCCGCGCCCTCTTAAAAAGGATGGCACGGGGGGGAGGGGGTGCGACAGGGGGGAGGGGATGCCACAGGGAGGGTGCCACAGGGGAGGTGGGGGTGCCACAGGGGGAGGGGTTGCCCACAAGGGGAGGTGGAATTGGATGCCACAGGGGAGGGGGCCACGGGGTGGAGTGCCACAGGGGGGAGGGAGGTGCCACAGGGGGAGGGTGCCTTACAGGGGAGGGGGGCACAGCCGCAGGTGAGGGTGCCACTAGGGAGTGGCAGTGCACAGAGGAGGGAGTTGCCCACAGGGGATGCCAGAGTGGGGAGTGCCACAGGGAGGGTGCCACAGGGGTGAGGGTGCCACAGGGGAGGGTGGCCACAGGGGGTGAGAGCCACAGGGGTGAGGGTGCCACAGGCGGATGCCACAGGGGGGTGTCACAGGGGTGATACCACATGGGGGTGCCACAGGGGGTGCCACAGGGGATGGGGTTGGGGGAAGGGGAGAGGGGAAACTATTTGATATGGAGAGAGAAAAAGTAAATGTTGATGGTGATTAAAATAATGATGACGTTGATGTTGATGATAATGATGATGATGATCGTAATTGATAATAACAATAGTGATAATAATGATAGTAATGACGCTAATTATGAAACATGATAATGATGATGATGATGATGATAATAATAATAATAATAATAATAATTATAATAATAATATCATCCATTAATAATAATAAATAATGATAGTAATGACGCTAATCATAAAATATGATAACGATAATAATAGCGATAATAATAATGCTAATGCTAATGCTAATGCTAATGATAATGATAATAATAACAATAATAATAATAATAATAATAATAACAACAATAATAATAACAATAATAATACCAATACAAATAATAATAATAATAACAATAATACCAACATCAACAACAACAACTACATCAACTAACAAAGACAACAACAAAACAAATAAAACAACAACGATAAACTAACCAGACAAACAAAAAAACAACAAAAACACACATGCTCGGCCGACCTCTCCATCTCTCTCCTCTTGCAAAACAATTACAAAAGTTGCGATGAACAAAAACACAACCGAAGGGATATGGGGATTAAGGACAAAGGAGGAAGAGGAAGAGGAGGAGGAGGAGGAAGAAGGAGGAGGAGGAGGGAATAAAGATGGGGGAAGAGAGATAAGGGAAGGAGGAGGAGGAGGAAGGTGGGGTGGATGGTGGCGGAGGAGGGAGGGAGGAGGAAGTGGTGGTGGTGGTGGTGGTGGTGGTGGTGGTGGTGGTGGTGGTGGTGAGGAGGAGGAGGAGGAAGAGGAAGAGGAAGAGGAAGAGGAAAAGAAAGGTGGTGGTGAAAGTGGAGGAGGAATAGGGGAGGAGATAGAGGGAAGAGGAGATAAGGGATTAAGGAGGAGGGGAGGAGGGGAGGAGGAGGGAGGAGGAGGAGGAGGAAGAGGGAGGAGGAGGAGGGAGTCAAGATGGGGGAAAAGGGAGATAAGGGAGAGGAGGAGGGAGGGAGGAGATGGTGGTGGGAAGGAGGAGGAGGAGGGAAGATGGTGGTGGTGGTGGGTGGTGGTGGTGGTAGTGGTGGTGGGTGGAGGAGGAGGGAGGGAGGAGGAGGAGGAGTGGGAGGAGGAGGAGGAGGAATAACAGGAGGAGGAGGGAGGGAGTAAAGATGGGGAAGGGGAAAGGAGATGGAAGGAGAAGGAGGAGGAGGAGGGAGGA